>NW_025794425.1:0-13881 GCF_021613505.1 Equus quagga | reverse complement strand
TCCTTCTCCTTCTCCTTCTCCTTCTCCTTCTCCTTCTCCTTCTCCTTCTCCTTCTTCTTCTTCTTCTTCTTCTTCTTCTTTTCCCTAAAGCCCCCTAGTACATGATTGTAAATTCTACTTGTAGGTCCTTCTGGCTCTGCTATTTGGGATGCTGCCTCAGCATGACCCAATGAGCAGTGCCAGGTACACATCCAGGATTGAAAGCAGTGAAACCCCATGCCACCAAAGCAGAGTGTGTGAACCCAACCACTTGACCACAGGGCCAGCCCCCAGATGTTCTTAAACAATAAAAACAAGATGGTTTAAAACCACAACCTTATTTCTTTATAAGAAAGTGAAATTCATTCTATAAGGTATACACTGAAATGTTTCAAATTTTTGTGTCAAGATGTTCCATGTTAGAGATATTCTCTCCAACCTTGTAGTAGTGAAATATTTGATAAGTTTTATGTTGCGACAGACTTACAGAGCTACATGAAATCTTTATTCCACAGAATTATTTCCTTGTAAGAAAGTGAAGTATATACTGAAGGCATATACTGGAGAATAGTATAGTTCAGTAACTTATGTACTTAAATGTTTGAAAAATCTTATATGAAGGTGTTTCTAAGCAGCTAAGAGCAAGATGGTTTAACCATAGTGTTCCTTCCGTGAGTGAATTTTCTAGAGATTCTTTCATACCTCTGGTCATTTTTGATGACTTATATGAAGATGTTCCTAAACAGCTGGAAGACAGATAGCTTAACGACAGTATTTTTCTAAGAAAAAGCTGTTCTGTAAGGCATAAGCTGAAATACATGTAAACACTTACATGAAGATAATTCCTAAATAGCTACAAGCCACAAGCCAGATAGTTTAACCGCCATGTTCCTTCATTGAAAGAAAGTGACCCCATTTTGTAAGGCATATACAGAAATCTTTGAAATATTTTTTGAGGGTCATTTTAGAAAACCTTTTAACTTTATTTTATTTTTTAATGTTGATGTCTTACTTTATTTTTTATTGTAGTAACATTGGTTCATAACATTATATAAATTTCAGGTGTGCCTAATTATATTTCAGGTTCTATGTAGATTACACCATGTTCACCACCAAAGACTAATTACAATCCATCTCCTTACACATGTGCCTAATCAGAGGTTTCACTCTCCTCCCTCCCCTATTCACCTCTGTTAACCACAACCCAATCTCCGTTCGTACCTGTTTGTTTGTTGTTTTTATCTTCTACATATGAGTGAGATAATATGGCATTTCATTTTCTCTCTCTGATTTATTTCACTCAGCATAATATCCTCAAGATCCAACCATGTTATCACAAATGGCCAGATTTCGTCATTTCTTACGACCAAGAATTATTCCATTGTGTATATATACCACATTTTCTTGTCCATTCATTCTTTGATAGGCACCCAGGTTGCTTCCAAGTCTTGGCTATTGTGAATGATGCTCTGATGAACATAAGAGTGCTGGTATCTTTAAGCATTCATGTTTTCATGTTCTTTGGATAAATACCCAGCCGTGGAATAGCTGGATCACATTGCAGTTCTATTCTCAATTTCTTGAGGACTCTCCATACTGTTTTCCATAGTGGCTGAACCAGTTTGCACTCCAACCAGACACTACTCTCCCTTCTCTCCACATCCTTTCCAATACTTGTTTCTTGTCTTGTTAAATATAGCCATTCTGATAGGAGTAAGGCTCTATCTCATTGTAGTTTTGATTTATGTTTCCCTGATAGTTATTGATTTTGAACATCTTTTCAGGTGCCTGTTGGCCATGTGTATATCTTCTTTGGACAAATGTCTGTTCAGATATTCTGCACATTTTTTAATTGGGTGGTTAGATTTTTTGTTGTTGATGTATGAGTTCTTTGTATATTTTGGGTATTAATCTCTTATTGGATATATGGTTTGCAAATATCTTCTCCCAATTGTTAGGTTATCTTTTCATTTTGTTGATGGTTTCCTTTGCTGTGCAGAAGCTTTTTAGTTTGATGTAGTCTTATTTGTTTGTTTGTTCTGTTTCCCTTACCCAGCCAGACATGGTACTTGAAAATATAATGCTCAGACTGATGTTGAAGAGCATACTGCTTATGTTTTCCTCTAGAAGTTTGATAATTTCAGGTCTTACATTTAAGTCGTTAATCAAATTTGAGTTAATTTTTGTATATGGTGTAAGATAATGATCCACTCTCATTCTTTCGCATGTGGCTGTCCAGTTTTCCCAACACCATTTATTGAAGAGACTTTCCTTTCTCCGTTGTATGTTCCTGGCTCCTTTGTCAAAAATTATCTGTCCATAGATGTGTGGTTTTCTTTCTGGGCTCTTAATTCTGTTCCATTGATCTGTGTGTCTCTTTTTGTGCAAGTACCATGCTGTTGCTACAGCTTTGTAGTATATTTCAAAATCAGGGAGTGTGATGCCTCCAGCTTTGCTCTTTTTTCTGAAGATTCCTTTGCCTATTCAGCCTCTTTTGTTGTTCCATATAAATTTTTACATTCTTTATTCTATTTCTGTGAAAACATTTTTGGAACTTTGATAGGGATTGCATTGAATCTGTAGATTGCTTTAGTAAGGATGGACTTTTAACTATGTTAATTCTTCTATTCCAAGAGCACAGAATATCTTTCCATTTCTTTGTGTCTTCTTCAATTTCTTTCAACAATGTTTTCTATTTTTCAGTGTACAGATCTTTCACCTCTTTAGTTAAGTTTATTCCTAGGTATTTTACTGTTTTTGTTGCAATTGTAAATGGGATTGTATTCTTAATTTCTCTGTTACTTCATTGTTAGTGTATAGAAACACAACTGATTTTGCATATTATGTATCTTGCAACTTGTATTCATTTATTATTTTCTAAAAGTTTTTTAGTGCATCCGTTAGGATTTTCTGTATATAAAATCATGTTTTCTGCAAGTGGCAGTTTCATTTCTTCCTAACCAATTTGGATCCCTTTTTATCTTTTTCTCACCAGATTGCTCTGGTTAAGACTTTCACTATTATGTTAAATAAAAGTGGTGACAGTGGGCATCCTTGCCTGCTTCCTGTTCTTGGATAGATTTCAGTTTTTCTCCATTGAGAATGTTTCCTGTGGGTTTGTCATATATGGTCTTTACTATGTTTAGGTATTTTCCTTCTATACCCATTTTATTCAGAGTTCCTATAATAAATCGATGCTATATCTTGTAAAATGCTTTCTCTGCATCTGTTGTAAAGTTCATGTAATTTTTATTCATTTTTTTAATGTAATGTATGAGGTTTATTGATTTGCAGATGTTGAACCATCCTTGCATCCATGGAATAAATCACACTTGATATCAGTGCATGATCTTTTTAAGGTATTATTGTATTCAATTTGCTAGTATTTTATTGAGGATTTTTTCATCTATGTTGATCAGTGATATTTGCTTCTAATTTTCCCTTTTCTTGCTGGTTTTCTCTTTTCTTGTCTGGTTTTGGTGTCAGGATAATTTTGGCTTCTTAGAAGGAGTTAGGAAGCTTCCCCTTCTCTTTCATATTTTTGGAACAGTTTAAGAAGAATAAGTATTGTCTTCTTTGAATGTTTGGTAGACTTCACCAGGGAAGCCATCTGGTCTTGGACTTTTTTTGAGGGAGATTTTTTATTACTATTTTGGTATCCTTACTGGTGATTAGTATATTCAAATTTGCAATTTCTTCTTGAGTCAGTTTTGGAAGGTAGCATCATTCTGAGAATTTATCCGTTTCTTCTAGATCATCCAATTTGTTGGTATATAGCTTTTTGTAGTAGTTTCTTATGATCTTTTGTTTCTGAGGTGTACACCGTAATTTCTCCTGTTTCATTTCTGATTTTATTTGAGCCTTCTCTCTTTTTTTCTTGGTGAGTCTAAAGGTTTGCCCATTCTTTCAAATATTTTCAAAGAACCAGCTCTTGGATTCATTGATTTTTTTCTATTGTTTTTGTAGTCTTGACTCCATTTATTTCTGCTGTATTATTTATTTCTTCTTTCTACTGATTTTGGGTTTGTTTGCTCTTCTTTTTCCAGTTCCTTTAGGTGTACTGTTAGATTATTTATTTTAGATTTTTCTTGTTTGTTGAGCTGGTCCATATTACTATAAACATCCATCTTCAAATGCTTTTGCTGTATTCCATGGATTTTGGCATGTTGTATTTTCATTTTCATTTGTCTCCAGATATTTTTTAATTTCTCCTTTGATTTATTCATTGAGCCATTCCTTGTTCAGTAGCATTTTGTTTAATCTCCACATATTTGTGGCTTTTCCAATTTTCTTCTTGTAGTTGCTTTCTAGTTTCATATCCTTGTGGTCAGAAAAGATGGTTGGTATTATTTCAATCATCTTAAATTAATTAAGGCTTGCTTTGTGTCCTAATATGTCATCAATCCTAGAGAATGTTCGATGTGCATTTGAAAAGAATGTGTATTCTGAGGTTTTGGGATGGAATGTTCTGTATTTATTGACTGAGTCCTTCTGGCCTACTGTATCATTTAAGGCCAATGTTTCCTTATTGATCTTCAGTTTGTATGATCTATCCATTGATGTAAGTGGAATTTTAAAGTCCCCTACTATTATTGTGTTACTATTTCTCTTTTTATGTCCTTTGATAATGGTTTATATGTTTAGGTGCTCCTCTGTTGAGTACATAAATATTAACAAGTGTTATATCCTTTTGTTTGATTGTTCCTTTTATCATTATGTAGTGACCTTCTTTGTCTGTTGTTACAGTTTTTGTTCAAAAGTGAGATCTTTTAATACAACCTACTAAAATGATTGAAAAGACCTATATGATGTTCCTAAAAAACTACAAGCAAGAGTGTTTCTCCACAGTGTTTCACTGAATGAAAATTACTCATACTCTGTCAGAGTTGTAATGAAAATTTTTAAAACTCTTATATGAAGATAGTTACTTACAAGATGAGTTCAGTGACAGCATCTTTATTGTGTGTAAGTCAGAGCCTGTCTATGTTTTAAATTTCAGTGTTTGAAAAGTCTCTTATGAAGATAACCCTAAAGAGCTGGAAGAAAGAGTGTGTCTCAACAGTGTTCTTTCATTAAATTGATGTTATGTCACAGTTGTAGCGAAAAATTTAAAAGGGCTCATAGGAAGATATTCCTTAAAAGCCACCGGCAAGCTGAGTTAAGAAAAAGTGTTTTTATATAATATATGAGTTAGAGCCTGTATGTAAGCTGTGAAATGTTTGAAAAGTCATTTATCAAGGTGTTTCTAAACAGCTACAAGCATGAGATTTCTATAGTTTATTTTCATCAAAAGGATGTTATCAAAAACATGTGCCGGTTGTAATAACATGTTTAAAATGTCTTGCACAAAGATGTTCCTTATAGCTACTGATAAGCTGAGTTCAAGAAACATCTTCTTTCATTGCATGTGAGAGAGAGCCTGTGGGTAGGCTGTGAAATGCAATGTTTGAAATGTCACTTTTCAAGATGACCCAAAACAGCTAATGCCAAGAGTTTTTCCAGTGTTCTTTTGTTGAATGTTAGAGATTTTCTCTTCCAGTGATAGTGAAATGTTTAAAAACTCTCAAAGGAAGAATTTACTTACACCTGCTGACAAGCTGAGATCAGCATTAGTGTCTTTAATCATATGAGAGTAAGAGCCTGTATTTAGCCTTGAACTGCAACATATTAAAATCATTTATCAAGATAATCCTAAAGAGGAAAAGCTGCGTGGCCCATGACCAGAAGAGGCAAAATGGCGGGGTGAGTTGACCCAGGATTCTCTCCCTTCCAAAATACAACAAAGGATTGGAAAAACTGAATTTCAGAGAATAAATCTAATGCCAACACGTTAGAGACCTACAATACCAAGAAGGCAGAGAACATAAACCTTGCAGATGGCCTCGGAGGCCCTGGAACGGGTAAGAGAGAACATTGTTCTCTCCCCTAGAGTCTGCAATCCCTGCTGCACAGGTGTGGGAAGGAGCGGGGGAGGGGCCGCATGACCGGGAGATCATCCAGGACTCCTGCCACTGGTTCTGTGGAAACCCACTGACAGGGGAAAGCTACCAAGCGTGGGGAGCCCATAAACCCAGGGCCTCGGGAGACCAGAGAACAGAACTGATCTGAAACTAGATCAGCGAGAGAGAATAGCAGCCCCTCCCTCCCGGCAAAGTGCACTGGGTGCCACCATCTTGCCTGAAGGTGGAGAGCTCAGAACACGTGACACTCGACCCCCATCTAGTGGCAACAGGCTGTAAGAGCAACTGAATTCTACCATCATGCGAAAAAACTACTCCTCTACCATCCAGCAATTTATAAAAGCTCCAGACCAGAAGGAAAACAATAAAAACATAGAATTAAGTCCTGAGGACTTGGAATTAGGTAAACTAAGTGATAATGAGTTCAGAGTAGCTATCATAAAAAAAACTCAATGAGGTAGAGAGAAAGATAGAGAAACAAACCAATGAGTTCTGGAGTTACTTCACAAAAGAGATTGAAACTATAAAGAAGAATCAAACAGAATTACTAGAGATGAATAACACAATGGACCAGATAAAACAGAATACGCATTCCCTAAATGCCCATGTAGACACCATAGAAGAGCAAGTTAACATAACTGAAGATAGACAGGCTGAATGGCTCCAGACAGAGGAGGAAAGAGAAATAAGAAAGAAAGAAAATGAGGAAAATCTCCGAGAGATAATGGATTCAATGAGGAGTAAGAACTTAAGGATCATAGGAATTCCCAAGAACATGGAAAAGGAAAATGGAGCAGAAAGTGTGCTTAACGAAATTATTGAAGAGAACTTCCCCAATCTAAGGATTGACTGAGAAATGTGTGTAGAGGAAGCTTTCAGATCTCCTAGATTTGTCAATGTAAAAAGACCTACAGCAAGGCAAATAGTAGTACCATTGGCAAGAAGGAAAGATAAGGAAAGAATACTCAGGGAAGTAAGAAAAAAGAAGAGAATAACCTACAAAGGAGCTCCTATCAGACTGTCAGCGGATTTCTCTACAGAAACCTTACAAGCTAGGAGAGAATGGAGTGACATATTCAGAGCTTTAAAAGAGAAAAATCTTCAGCCAAGACTACTCTATCCAGCAAGAATTTCCTTCAGATATGAGGGAGAAATTAAATCTTTTCCAGACAAACAAAAGTTAAGGGAATTTGTAACTAAAAGCCCTCCACTACATGAAATCCTCAAGAAGGGTCTCATACCTGAAAAAAGAAAAAAGGGAGAAAGGGGTCACAATCCACAGACTAGGGAGACCTATGGATGGAACAAGAACAGGATAGCAAATATTCAACTATAGCATTAGGGTAAAGGTAAGGAAACTACCAAAGCAAGGACGATCTTATTACTCTAACTACAAATTCATAACACGAGTTGGAATAAGAAATGAAAATTATTTAGGAGGGGAAGAACAAAGTGTCTAAATCAGTATTGGCCAAGTAAGTAGGAGACCACTAGAGAATAGACTATATTATACATGAGATTCTAAATACAAACTTCAGTGTAGTTACTAAACTGAAAAACAGAACAGAGCCAGAAATCATAAATAAGGAAAAGTCTAAGAAATTCAGCATAAGAAACTGCAGTATTAAATGGGTAGGCTAAAGCACACAGGAAAAGAAATGCAGGAAAATACGATAATGAGCAACAGATTGACAGCATTAAGTCCACATGCATCAATAATCACTCTCAATGTAAACAGATTGAACTCTCCAATAAAAACACACAGAGTTGCAAAATGGATTAAAGAATAAGATCCAACAATTTGTTGCCTCCAGGAAACACACCTCAGCCCCAAGGACAAACACAGACTCAGAGTAAAGGGCTGGAGGACAATACTTCAAGCTAATAGCAAGCAAAAAAAGGCAGGTGTCACAATTCTTATATCAGACAAAGTGGATTTCAAAATAAGACAGGTAAAGAGAGACACAGAGGGACAATATATAATGATCAAAGGGGCACTTCATCAAGAAGAAATAATGCTTATAAATATCTATGCACCCAACACAGGAGCAGCAAGATTCATCAAGCACCTATTAACAGACCTAAAGGACGATGTTAAAAAACAAGACAATAATAGTAGGGGACCTCAACACCCCACTCACATCAATGGACAGATCATCCAGACAGAAAATCAACAAGGAAATAGTCGAGCTAAATGAAAAACTAAAACAATTGGACTTAATAGACATATATAGATCACTTCAGCCTAAAACAGCTGAATACACATTCTTCTCAAGTGGACATGGAACATTCTCAAGGATAGACCATATGTTGGGAAACAAGGCAAGCCTCTACAAATTTAAAAAAAATTGAAATAATAACAAGCATCTTCACCAATCATAATGCTATAAGGCTAGAAATTAATTACAAGAAAAGAGCTGAGAAAGGCACAAGGATGTGGAGACTAAACAATACACTACGGAACAAGCAATGAATCATTGAAGAAATTAAAGAGGAAATAAAAAAATACCTGGAAACAAATGAAAATGATAGCATGCCATACCAACTCATATGGGACACAGCAAAAGCTGTATTAAGAAGAAAATTCATCACAATACAGACACATCTTAACTAACAAGAAAAATCCCAAATAAGCAATCTTAAACTACACTTAACTGAACTAGAGAAAAAAGAACACAGAAAGACCAAAGTCAGCAGAAGGAGAGAAATGATAAAAATCACAGCAGAAATAAATACTATTGAAACGAAAAAGGCAGTAGAAAGGATCAATGAAACAAAGAGCTGGTTTTTTGAGAAGTTAAAATTTACAAACCCCTAGCCAGACTTACAAAGAAAAAAGGGGAGAAAGCTCAAATAAACAAAATCAGAAATGAAAGAGGAGAAATAACAACAAACTCTGCAGAAATACAATGGATTATAAGTGAATACTATGAAATCTATATGCCAACAGAATGGATAACCTAGAGGAAATGGATAAATTCTTGGACTCCTACAATCTCCCAAAGCTCACTCAAGAAGAGGCAGACAATTTGAACAGACCAATCACAAAGAAAGAGATTGAAACAGCAATCAAAAACATCCCAAAGAATAAAACCCCAGGACCAGATGGTTTTCCTGGGGAATTCTACCAAACTTTCACAGAGGATTTAATACCTATCCTTTTCAAGATATTCCAAAAAATTATGGAAGATGGAACACTTCCTAACAAATTCTATGAGGCCGACATCATGCTGATACCAAAGCCTGACAAGGACACCATGAAAAAAGAGAGCTACAGGCCAATATCACTAATGAACATAGATGCAAAAATTCTAAACAAAATTTTGGCAACCAGAATTCAGCAATTCAGCAGAAGGATCATACATTATGATCAGCTAGGATTCATACCACGGACACAGGGATGGTTCAACATCCGCAAATCAATCAACGTGATACACCACATCAACAAACTGAGGAATAAATACCACATAATAGTCTCAATGGATGCAGAGAAAGCATTTGACAAGATCCAACAGACATTTATGATAAAAACTCTCAACAAAATGAGCATAGAAGGAATCTACCTCAACATAATAAAGGCCATTTATGACAAACCCATAGCCAACATCATACTCAATGGGCAAAAAGTGAACACCAGCCCCCTGAAAACAGGAACGAGACAAGGATGCCCTCTATCACCACTCTTATTTAGCATAGTACTGGAGGTCCTGGCCAGAGCAATCAGGCAAGAAAAATGTATAAAAGGAATCCAAATAGGGAGGGAAAAGTGAAACTCTTTCTGTTTGCAGAGAACATGATCTTATATATAGAAAACCACAAAGAATCCATTGGAAAACTCTTAGAAGTAATCAACAACTACAGCGAAGTTGCAGGGCCCAAAATCAACTTGCATAAATCAGTAGCATTTCTATACTCTAATAACGAACTAACAGAAAAAAAACTCAAGAACACAATACCATTCACAATCGCAACAAAAAGAATAAAATACCTTGGGGTAAATTTAACTAAGGAAGTGAAGCACCTATATAATGAAAATTACAGAAAATTCTCTCTTTCTGAGAGAATTGGATGACGACATAAGGAGATGGAAAGACATTCGATGTACATGGATTGGAAGAATAAACAGTTAAAATGTCCATTCTACCTAAAGCAATCTACAGATTCAACGCCATCCCAATCAGAATCCCAATGACATTCTTTAGAGAATTAGAACAAAGAATCTTAAAATTCATATGGGGCAACAAAAGACCCCAAATTTCTAAAGCAATCCTGAGAAAAAAGCACAAAAAGGGAGACATAACAATCCCTGACTTCAAAACCTACTACAAAGCTACAGTAATCAAAACAGCATGGTACTGGTACAAAAACAGGTGCACAGATCAATGGAACAGAATTGAAAGCCCAGAAATAAAACCACACATCTATGGACAGCTTATCTTCGACAAAGGAGCTGAGGGCATACAATGGAGAAAAGAAAGTCTTTTCAACAAATGGTGCTGGGCAAACTGGAAAGCCACATGTAAAAGAATGAAAATTGACTATTCTTTTTCACCATTCACCAAAATAAACTCAAAATGGATCAAAGACCTAAAGGTGAGACCTGAAACCATAAGGCTTCTAGAAGAAACGTAGGCAGTTTGCTCTTTGACATCAGTATTAAAAGGATCTTTTCGGACACCATGCCTTCTCAGAGAAGGGAAACAATAGAAACAATAAACATATGGGACTTCATCAGACTAAAGAGCTTCTTCAAGGCAAATGAAAACAGGATTGAAACAAAAAAAACCCCACTAACTGGGAAAAAATATTTGCAAGTCATATGTCTGACAAAGGCTTAATATCCATAATATATAAAGATCTCTCACAACTCAACAACAAAAAATCAAACAACCCAATCAAAAAATGGGCTGGAGACATGAACAGACATTTCTACAAAGAAGATATACGGATGGCCAATAGGCACATGAAAAGATGCTCATCATCGCTGATCATCAGGGAAATGCAAATCAAAACTACACTAAGATATCACCTTACACCCATTAGAATGACAAAAATATGTAAAACTAATAGTAACAAATGTTGGAGAGGTTGTGGAGAGAAAGGAACCCTCACACACTGCTGGGGGGAATGCAAAGTGGTGCAGCCACTATGGAAAACTGTATGGAGATTCCTCAAAAAATTAGAAATAGAACTACCATATGATCCAGCCATCCCACTACTGGGTATTTATCCAAAGAGCTTGAAGTCAGCAATCCCAAAAGTCCTATGTACCCCAATGTTCATTGCAGCGTTACTTACAATAGCCAAGACATGGAAGCAACCTAAGTGCCCATCAACAGATGAATGGATAAAGAAGATGTGGTACATATATACAATGGAATACCACTCAGCTGCAAAACAGAACCACAATCATTCCATTTGCAGTAACATGGATGGACCTTGAGGGAATTATGTTAAGTGAAATAAGTCAGCTAGAGAAGGATAATCTGTGTATGAGTCCACTCATATGAGGAATTTAAAAATGTGGACTAAGAACAGTTTAGTGGATACCAGGGGAAAGGTGGGGTGGGAGGTGGGCACAAAGGGTGAAGTGGTGCACCTACAGCACGAATGACAAACATTAATGTACAACTGAAATTTCACAAGATTGTAACCTATCATTAACTCAACAAAAATAAATAAAGTTGCAGAGAATTCCAATGTAAAAAAATAAAAAAGACAACCCTAAAGAACTACAAGTGGGAGTTTTTCTCCAAAGTGTACTGTTATTGAATGGATGTTATAGATAGTACCAGCTGTAGTGAGAAGTTTTAAGGTCTCATAGGAAAGATGTTTCTGATAGCTACTGACAAGCTGAATTCATCAAAACAATTCTTGCATTACATGTGAGAGAGAGCCTGAGGTTAGGCCATGAAATGGAATGTTTGAAAAGCCACTTCTCCAGGTTATCCTAAATAGCTACTAGCAAGTATTTTTCTTCAAAGTGTAATTTCATTGACTAAATGTTATACACACTCTATCCAAGTTTTAATGAAAACTTTAAAAGCTACAATAGAAAGAAGATCCTTAACACCTACAGACAAGCTGAGGTCAGCAAGACTGTTATTTCATTACATTTGAGAGAGAACCAGAGTGTCAGCCATGAATTTCAATGTGTAGATGTCACTTATCAAGATGATCCTAAACAGCTACCAGTAAGATTTTTTCTGTATAGTGGACTCTCATTGAATGGACGTTATAGATATTCTCTCCCAGCTATCATGAAAAATTGAAAAGTTCTCATTAGAAAATGTTACTTACAGCTACTGGTAAGCTAACTTCAGCAATAGCTTTGTTTCACTATATTCAAGTGAGAGCCTGTGTGTAGGCCTGAACTGCAATGTTAAAACAGTTACCTATGAAGATGGTCTTAACCAGCTACAAGCAGAAGTTTTTCCAGACCACATACCCTCATTGAATGGATGTAACAGATAATCTGTCCAGTTGTAGTGAAAAGTTTTAAATCTCTCCTTGGAAGAAGTGCCTTAGTTACAAGCAGCTGAGTTCAGTAGGAACATGCTTTCATTACACAGGACAGAGAGCTTGAGTTGAAGGGTGTGAAATGCAATGTGTGAAAAAGCACTTACCAAGAGGATTCTAAACAACAAAAAGCAAGACTTTTTCTGCAGATTATAAATTTATTCACTGGATGGTATATTCTTTCTAAGCTATAGTGAAACGTTTAAAAGCTCTCATAGGAAATTGTCACTTTCAACTACTGGCATGCTGAGCTCAGCAATAATTTTCCTTCATCACATGAGACAGAGAACCTGTGTGTAAACTGAACAGCAATGTAATGAAAATCACTTATCAAGATGATCCTAAACAGCTACAAGCTGGAGGTATGGAACACAGTATCCTGTCATTGATTGGATGTTACAGATAATCTATCCCATCTGTATTGTAAAGTTTTAAAACTTTTCCTGGAAGAAGTCACTTTACAGATAATACTGGCAAGCTGAGTTCAGCCTATATAGTCTTTCCTTATAGGTGAGAGAGAACTTGAGTGAAGACTGTGAACTGCCATGTGTGAAAAGGAACTTACCAGGACAATCCTAAACAGCTAAAAAAGAGAGGTTTTATACGCAATGAACTTTCATTGAATAGAAGTTATAGATATTCTCTCAAATCTATAAGGAAATGTTTATAAACTCTCCTAGGAAAGTGTCATGGCTACTGGCATGATAAGCTCAGTAATGCGGTTCCTTAATCAAATGTGAACAAAATCCTATGTGTACATTGAAGAGAAATGTGTTAAAAGTCACTTATCAAGATGACCCTAAAGAGTTACACGCAGAAGTTTTTCTCAACAATATACCCTTTTTGAATAAATGTAACAGATAATCTGTCACAGATATAGTGACAAATTTTGTCTCCTTTAGTAAGAAGTCCGTTAATAGCTACCATCATTCTGAGTTCAGCAGGAACATTCTTTAATTACCTGTGAGAGAGAGCCTGAGTGAAGTCTGTGATATGCAAAGTGTGAAAAGGCAATCACCAAGTTGATCCTAAACTTCTACAAGAAAAGTTTTCTTGACCTGTGTAATTTCTTTCAGTGGATGGTATAGATATTGTCTCCCATTGTAGTGAGATGTCTAAAATCTCTCATACAAAATTGTCCCTTGCAGTAATTGGAAATGTGAGCTCAGTAATAGTGTTCCTTCATCAAATTTGAGTGTGAGCCTGTGTGTAGACTGAATAGCAATGTCTTAAAAGTCACATATCAAGATGATCCTACCTCTGTAGGAGGTACCACCAGCAGTTTTTCTCCACAGTGAAACCACATTGAATGGATGTTACAGATAATCTATCCCAACTGTAGTTAACCTTTCAAGTGTCCTCTAAGAAGGAGTCCCTTAAGAGCTATCACTTTTTGGCTATCACTTTCTTAAGATGAATGAAC
>NW_025794424.1:27640-29671 GCF_021613505.1 Equus quagga | reverse complement strand
GCCATTGAATAAAGCTTGTGCTATAGAATGCTCAGCTTCAGTTTTGTTTCAACTCTACGAGACCGAACAGGAAAGACCCCTCCAAGGAAGAGCTGGGGGTTGTGGGTTCCAGTCCCACCCATGGACTCTTCCTTGGGTCCCCTCTGATTGTGGGACAGTGGAGAGAGGCTAAATTGGTAACAGAATTGGCACGGGATTGTGGGTTCAAGTCCCACCAGAGAGAAACTGGTAACAACTCTGCTGGTCGTCATCTAGGGTGTGTACTCTCAAGAGAGGCTAGTGTCATTTCAAGGCCCCTGCAGGCCACCTGGCCACACAAAATGGATGCCAAGGCAGCAATGCTATGGAGTAGTTTACCGAAACTCCCAACAAACTCTTAGAAGAAAATATAGGAGTAAATCTTCATGACTGTGGGTTAGCCAATGCTTGCTTTCTTTTAGTTTTTGTTTTTATTGAGGTAACACTGGTTTATAATGTTGTTTAGGTTTCACGTGCACATGAGACTTCGAAGTCTGTATACACTATAGCATGCTCACCACCACAAGTGTAGTTTCCATCCATCATCATATAACTGTCCCCCCCTTTACCCAACCTAAGAAAAATATAAATAAATTGGACTTCATCAGAATTAAAAACTTGTGAGCTTGAAAGGATACCATCAAGAAAGTCATGCCACAGAATGGAAGAAAATATTTGCAAACCATACATCTGATAAGGGGATTGTATCCAGAATTTAGGAGGAACTCTTACAACTCAACAATAAGAAGATAAGTAGCCCAATTTAAAAAAGGACAAAGGATTGAATAGACACTTCTCCAAAGAAGATATACAAACGTCCAACAAGCACAGCGAAAAAGATTCTTGACATCACCAGTCATTCGGGAAATGGAATTCAAAACCACGGTGCAAAGCACCCTCCCCTAGGATGGCTAGAGTCAAAAAGTCAGATAAGAACAAGCACTGAAGATGACGTGGAGTGACTGGATCTCTCATAGACTGCTGGTGGGAATGTAAAACAGTGCAGCTGTTTTGGAAAACCATTGGGCAGTTCCGGAAAATGCTAAACATGAAGTTACTGTATGATCCAGCCATTCCGTCCCTAGGTATGTACCCAACACATGATAACATGTGGCCACACAAAATCTTATACGTCGATTTTCCTAGCAGCATGACTCCTAGCAGCCCCAAAAGTAGAAGCAATCCAAACGTCCGTCTACTCCTGATGGAGAAAGAAAATGTGAACTATCCACACAATGGAATATTATTGCTCCATAAGAATGAATAAAACGGTGATAAAACATTGATAGATCTTGAGAACACTCTATTAAGGGAAAGGAGCCAGTTACAAAAGACAACATATTGTCTGATTTCATTGATATGAAATGTCCACAGGAGGCCAATCCATAGAGACAGAGAGATCAGCGGTGGCCAAGGGATGGGGGAGGGGGAATGGGAAGTGACTGCTAATGGGGACAGACTTTCCTTTCGCGGTGAGGAAAACGTTGTGAAATTAGATCCCAGTCACGGCTGCACAATTCTGTGGATGTACTAAAACTCACTCAAGTGCACATTTTCAGTTGGTGAGTATTACGTTATGGGAATAAAGTTATCATCAAAATAAAGCACCAAACTCTTTCCAAGAAAGAATTCCAGGGGCAGGAAAGGCTGAGTGCCAGAGAGAAGAACCTGGTCAACGGAGGAACAGAGGAAGAAGTCGGGGGACCAGTGCTTCCTCCAAGCTGGCCCCTTGTTCATTTCCTGATTGAGGCAGGGAAATGTGAAACAGAACCAACCAGTCACTTATGTCTAAGGCTCTAAATGGAGCTGGGAAGCCATGAAGGAAGTGGGTCTTATGCACGTCCTCGTGGGGTAGAACACGAACCTTTGAAGTCAGTAACGCTGGAAGAAACCTGCAGCTCATCCCAGAGTCAGACGTTGGCCTTCCTCTGGCTAGCCTTATCAGTTATTTTTAGCCAAGATTAGCTTTCTGCTGCGAACCCCAATGAACCTTCTTTGTAATGCAAACCTCCC
>NW_025794424.1:13681-27630 GCF_021613505.1 Equus quagga | reverse complement strand
GCCCAGCACTTAGATTTCTGTTTTGACTGGAGCCAGAATACCAGCAACAGCTGCAAAGTGAATATGTGCCTGATTTTTTTCGATTTGTTCTCTCTTCTACACTAGCCTGAAAGCTGACTGTAAACGACCCCTTTGCACAGCGCGGCCAAGACTTGCTTAAAATCACCGCGGAGTTTCCAGCAAGACACAGCCCTGCTAGTGTCTCTCGGGCGTGTCTCCTAGACTCCTTAAAAAACGTTGTTACTGATCCCACCTCTGAGCACTGCCCTACACAGAGGCTGACCTGTACTGTAACCACATTTACACACACATTTAAACACGCGAACATGTACGGGCCAGGACCGCGCCAGGCCTCCCCCCGGCCGCTCCGAGGGCCGAGCGCGCTCCCGCTCGGGCTCACCAGCGCCCGGTGGGGGAGCCTCGGGGTCCCCTCCTACACACGGGGAAACAAGCTCGGAGAACTCGAGCCACAAGGGAGGAGGGCTCGGGCGGGCCCCCACCGCCGGCTGACCCGAGGCTCCGCTCTCCCTCGGAGCTCCCGCCCTCCGGCCGCTCGCCGCGCGGTAACCGAGCCCCGCCGCGGGGCGCGGAGGCGGCAGGAGGGCGCGGCCGGCCAGGCTCCCCGCCGTTCCAGCCCGGGCGCGCGGGGGACCCAGACGGGGCCGGCGGAGGTTCCAGTGGCCGCCAGAACGCGGGGCGGTCCCGCCACTCACCTGTGGGGTCCGCAGCGTTGCTCGCCTCAAGGACGGAGTCCGCCGTTCGAGTTCTGAGCGCAGACACGTCGGCAACAAAGTGCGCCAGGCGTCTCACCCACTGGCCTGGCTGGAAACGCGCCGCTGCCTCCACGGGCAACGCTCTCAGAAGGCGCATGCGCACAGCGAAGGCCCGCCCGGAGTATGGATGCCTCCTCTGACTACGCGTGCGCAGTGGGGGCAGCTGTGCCCCTTAGACCCCCGGGCTCACGCGCTGTATCCGCAGAAAGGACTGCGCCTTCCTGATTCGGGCCGTCCAGGCACGCCCTCTCGTGGGGAACCGGCGCAGAACAATTACACAGAGTGTGTTGACTGCCCTTACTCCCACGGGCATTTATTGAGCGCCCACTGGATGCCAGGCACTGCGCTGGGTGCTGCTACCTAAGGGTCAACGACCGAGGCAGCCCAGCAGGGAAGCCGTGATCGCCAAGGAGCGGGTCTCAGCGGTCGGCCACGTTTTCCCCTACAGCTAACAGACAGTCCAGCGCGTACACGTCTGCGGACCGAGGGACCGAGGGGAGACGGAGCCGGCCCTGCCCTCCGGGGTCGGGCTGCCGGGAAAGGAACGGTCGGAGGGTAGAGGTGGCTGTGGGCGCGCCCGTGGGGCGGGGCTGGGGAACGGGACTTGGGCAGCGGACAGGGGACTGGCGGGAAGGGCACTTTCCCGCGGCCGCGCAGATGGCGGCTCCGGGCGCAGGGCCGGGGCCGGGGGCGTCACCGGGGCTGGAGGCGGCCCTGCAGAAGCTCGCGCTGCGGCGGAAGAAGGTGCTGAGCGCCGAGGAGATGGAGCTGTACGAGCTGGTGCAGGCGGCGGGCGGCTCCATGGACCCCGATGTGTTCACAAGTGAGCGGGAGCGGGCGCGGGCGGGGCTGCGCGCTCGGAGACCCCCGACCCTCCAGCTCTCCCAGCCACCGCCCTTGTCGGACCCCCTTGAGGCCCAGCGTAGAGTCGGGGTCTTGAGGGAGGCGGCCACGCCTGCCCGCTCTGGCCGAGCAGCCTGGCCCGGGCGAGGAGGCTCCTTGCGCAGCGCGTCTGTCTCTCCAGGATCCTGCTGGGCCTGCTGAAGCTGAACGTGGCGCCCCTCGCTGTCTTCCAGATGCTCAAGTCCACGTGCGCCGGGCAGAGGCTGCCGAGCGAGTCCCAGGCCCCCGCGGCCGTGTCACTGCCCACATCCAGCGCACCTGAGACGAGAGGTCAGAGGTGGGCCCGGTGCTCCCTGCTCCTGTGGCCCCGGCGGCGAGGTGGTGGGGATGGGGCGGATGGGGGGGCGGCAGCGCCCACCCCAACGTCGGCTTGGCCCTCATTGGCCAGGCCTTTCTGCTGGTCTTCTCCCAGGACCCGCTGGGCTAGCCAAGGGCTCACCCCTGGGGCTCCGTCTCTTCGGCTTGGCTGCTGCCCTTGAGAGAGCACGTGCAGATCGGTGGCCGCAGAGCAGGTGCCCCAGGGAGGCCCAGTGGGCTAGGCCTCATCTGGGGCTTTTGCTGCCCCAGCCTCTTCTCACCTCTGGGCTCTTGCCTTCATCCCACAAACACCGGACGAGACTGCTTTGGTCTTCGAGGACTCGGCGCTGCACCTCCCACACTGGGGCTACACCCTAACGCTCCTGCTCAGCTCCCTCATGTTTCTGCTCAGTCTCCTCGTCCTGGGGGCCCACCAGCAAAAGCGCCGGCAGGACACCTTTCAGGTACTTCCTCCAGCCAGCACCCCTCACTCCCAGCCCAGCCAGCTCCCTTCGCCCCTTCCTCCTCTGCTGTGGCAGGATGCACCAGGGCTCACGGGCCTGGGGAGTCCAGTACCCCATCCCCCTCTTTCTGCATGGCAAGTGGGCCCTTGATTCCAGAATCTGCAGAGGCGGAGAAAGGCTCCGTGGACTCCTGAGAAATCAGGCCCCAGGCCAGCAGCCCTTCCCTGCAGCCCAGCAGCCCTGCCCTTGCCCCCTCAGGTTCCCATGGTGCCCCTGACTCCAGCCCCGAGCATCCTCCTGAACATCTTCCTCATGCTGCAGCTGAGCTCCCTGACCTGGCTGAGCTTCTCCGTCTGGCTGCTGATTGGTGAGTGGGGCCAGGCTGGGACCCTGGGTTGGCTGCAGGAGGAAGCAAGCAGGGAAGCTGGGCTGGGACCTGCCCCTCAGGCTTGTGCCACCCTTGCAGGATTCGTGGTGTATTTTGTCTACGGCATCTGGCACAGCAAGGAGAACCAGCGGGAGCTGCTGAGGTTGACTGCCACAGACAGTGGCCTGGAGGAGATGGTGCAGGCCCTGCAGCCTCTTAGCCAGGCACCTGCCTAGGAGCCCAGACACATGGAGCAGCCGGCCAGTCCATGAGGACCGCTGGGGGCCTGCCTGTCTTCCCCTACATCCCCATGAGGCTGGAGGGGCTGGCAGCCCTTCTATCCGAGGCAGCTCGGATTTGCAGGCCTGCCCATGCCAAGGGGTCCTCAGGACCGCAGGACCTTAGCACAGGTGCGGAGCTTTGAATTCCTCAGGAGTGGGCCGTGGCCAGTGCTGGTGTGGTGGACTCTGCATAGCACCTTCCATTTTATGACCAACTCCAGCTACCTGGGCAGGTGAGCAGGGTGGTCAGGGAAGAGGCCTGCAGCCCCAGGGATCTGCAATAATAACTGCTCAGTCACCCACGTGGCCTGCCATCGTGTCCACTGTGGTGTTCTTTGTGGCACTGAATCCTCACCTGCTCCTGGGAACCAGAAGATTGTCCCCAATCCACAGTAAAGTTGGTGAGGTTCTGTAAGGGGGAGACACCAGCCCTGGGACAGGGACATGACCAGGTCAGGATCCCAGGGTCCTGCCCTCAGGCCACTGCCTTCTGCCCAGCACAGGGTGGGGCTACACACACCAGGCATGGAGGGCTCCCTCACAGGGTGGGCCCAGCCTCCCTCCCAGGTTTCCCACATGTCCCCTTGGGGGCGGATGCAGAGAGCAGAGCCTGGACCCCAAGGAGGCCGCCTAGAAAGGGCAGTGGAGTTCCTGGGTTCCCTGAGTTTCCCAGGGCTCCTAGAGAGCAGGGCATGTGCCTGAGGCCCCAGGATGTAGAGGCCCACAGGTACATGCATCACGCATCTCTCAGGCACCCACACGGCTCACCTGGGGGCGCACACCCACATGCAGACTGAGGCAACGGCTGTTTCCAAGCTCAGGGCCCGCAGCTCCAGCTGCCTCTCTCCCTGCGGCCCCCTCAGGGCTTTGGGATGAAGGCTCAGGATGGGAGACATGCGTGCAGGTGGGTGCACAAGCGCCTAGGCCCTACCTGGTGGCTATAGGGCCCCATCCTCAGGGTCCCCAGGCCCACTCTGCACCCCAATTGGTCTCCCCAACTCCATGTTACATCTACCATAGATGCCTCCAACTCCTTGATCCTTCCTGTGAGGACCACACAGGAAGCTGCTGGCTTTGGCAGCTTTACTCCTTGACTCTCTCCGGACTTGACATCAGCCTTCTCTGGGCCCCAAGGACAGCCAGGTACTCGTGATCTCACTCCAATAACCAGGCCTCAGGGCTGTGAACTCTCACCCCAACCCTTCTGACCCCGCCTCCCATGGACACTGCTCTGGGGATTGAGAGGCAGCGGGGACCTCAAGGATTGGCTGGGGCTCCAGGTTCCAGATGATTCCGGATGCTGCCCAGCCTGAGCCCCAGCCCTGGGCCTCCCCAACCTGGCCCATGTCGCTCCACCAGCAAGCTGCCAGCATGACCTGGTCACCAGGGACCCATGAGAAGGCAGCCCCTGTCTCCCTGGGGTGGGCACTGCCAAATCTCTGCCCCTCTCTGGGACCAAGAGAGGGCTGGACTCCTGCAGCCCCCGTCCCTCCCTTCCTGACTACGGGCCCGGGGACATGGGGAAATTCTCCAGCATGCCGGACTCAGGCCCCCAGGAGGATGCCAGAGTCAGAACCAGGCCAGCCTGCCGGGGCTTCCATGTGCTCTGTTAAGAACATTCTCTCCAGCCCCTGGGCTGCACCTGGGGTCTTGGTCAGAGCATGGTCCTCGTGCAGTTGCCTCAGGCTGGGCTGGGCAGCTGGCCAGACATGTTCTCAGGTGTGACCTTCGGCAGCAGTGACATATGTATCCAGATATACAGCCTCCCCACCCAATGGCTCCCAGGAAGCCTGGTGAACAGGTTCCAGGGCATTGGGCTGGGGGTCACCAAGGAGACAAATAGAAGGTCCCAAAGACCCAATGCCCACCAACTCAGCCCCTCCACCCTCCTCCCCACTCCAGCCCTCCACAGCCTGAGAGCTGCCACCAGGAGGGGGCTGGTGCTCATAATGTGAGAAGGTATGGGCCCAAGAGGTGCCTGTGCCCTTGCTTGGGGTCGTAGAGGGTCAGATCATCGCCCACTGCACTCCTCATTCCATGGGTGAGGCCCAGAGCTGGGAGGGGCCCTGCCCTAGGACCCCAGCACCAGAGCAGCTGAGACAGCTCCTTTTGTCAGGCTGCTTTCTCCCCCTGCCTTGGCCTCTGGCTGCACAGACCCCAGTGCAGGACAGCTGAGAGGGAAGGGGCTCTACCTGTGGTGGCAGTGCTTGGGGGCGGGGTGGGGAGGGCTGGGAGCTGAGCAGGGCCAGAGTCGACCACAGCCAGGGTGGTGGACAGCTGGAGAGCGGGGAGCTGTGGGGAACACTGGAGACAGAGCCTGGAGAGCGTTTCCAGCCCCAGCCCCAGGAGCCCCACCGGACCAGTGTCCTGCATCGTGTCTCCTTGCAGGTCTCCATACAAAAACGCTTCTGTGATCCCCAGGGAGAACCCTGCTGAGGCTGGAGCTGGGGGAGGGACAGTCTGCCTGGGAGCTGAAGGGTGGGATTCTCCCCCCATCCCCTGCCCTGGTCCTGCTAGGGCTTCATCCATGAGTCCCCAAGGCAGGGCCCTCACCCTTGCCAGCCCCCATCCCTCCCCCCAACCAGCAGACAAAGTCTACAGGCCTCAGGAATGGGCCAGCGAGTGGGTGCCAGGGCCATCCTGGTGATGCTGTCCAGCTCCCAGCAGCAATGGGGGCAGGTGCTGGGGCCCCTCTAAGGCACCTGGAAGCCAGATGTGGGGGTGGAGAAGCCACTTCTGTCTGCTCAGGGTTGGCATCACCTTTGGGGCCTTTGCCTGCAGATGAGGACAGCAGGTCGGGGCTCCAGCCATCATCATCCACAGTGTAGCCCAGGGTCCAGGCAGGCCCGCAGCTCCCCTCCTCATGCTTGGTCCTCCAGTAGAAATAGGCTTCTCCATCCACATACAACAGCAGCAGGTCACAGAAGAAGGTGATCTGTGAGAGGCAGGGCAGCCCCATGTCCTGGCCCCCAACCTGCCATCCACCGGCTCCCCAGCCCTCCCCCCAAGACTCAATGTCAGCACAGGGGGCTCAAGTGTGCACTCAGTGGAGCACATGCTCCCTGGCCGCCAGAGCGAGCCATGTTGGCTGACTCACCACACCCAGCCAAGCCACTCCAGTGCCCAGAGTGACGGTTCTGGGGACCAGCCTGAACTTCCCTGCCTGAGACAGACCTGGTTTGAGCCTCTCCGGCTGTGGCTGTCGGCCCCTCCCACCCCTCATCCCTGCCCCCCCCACCCACCCTGGCCTGGCCCCTACCTGCCCAGTGACCAGGATTTTGCCCAGTGACCAGGACGTCGAAGGGGATCCCATAGCACTGGAGCAGGCTCCGGGCCTCCACGCCTGAGGCCTCCCCGAGTGAGTGGCTGTCCTGGGGGCAGGAGAGTCTACTGGCCTGCTCTGCCCACTCCTGGGCTGGCCCGGCCCTCACAGGCCTCATCTTACTCATCCACTGACTCCATCCACCCCCAGCCTAGTCCTGGGTCTCAGCCCTGTGTCACTGCTGAGGACACAGGGGACAAGCAGGCTGGGACCTGCCTCTCAGAAGCTCCCTGCCTGCTGAGGGGATGGGGACAGAAGGGTCCCTAAACAGACACCGGCAGTGAGGGTGGGGGAGTGGGGGCAGGCCTGGGCTATGGGGTCCAGAGAGGGGACTCAAACCCCCGGGAACCAGGGGCTTCCTGCCCCAGTGAGCAGTGTCAAGGGGCATCCCCTCCAGGCCTGGTGGCTGTGTCCACGTCTGCTTAGGAGATTCAAAGATAGGACGATACATGCAACGCAAGATCCTTGAGTGCATCCTGGATTGGAAAATAAAAAGATTTAGGACTATTACTGGGACAGTTGGGGAAATTTAAACATTAGATTTATTCTGCCAATGTTAGATATCTTGAGTGTGACAAGAGGACAGAGATCACCTGGGGAAGGTCCTCATTCTCAGGACAGCGTTGAGAGGGGTCAGTGTCCGAATATCTGCTACTTACTTTCCAGTGGTTTCCTGTGAAATCTAAATCTATCCGGCTCATTCCAGAGAGGGAGAGAGAAAGCAAATGGGGCAAAATGGTAAAAACACAGAAACCAAACCTGGTGAACCCAGATGAAGGCTATATGCGTTTTCATGGTATTAATCTTTGAAGTTTTCTATAGATTCTTGTAATTTCTTAGATAAAACCTTAAGGGAGAAGTAAAAAAGAAAGCCCCCTGTGGCGTGGAGGGAGATGCTGGGGCAGGGTGGAGTGGAGGAGGGGCTGGGGTAGGGGTCCCAGCTGCAGCAGGGGTGTGGGGACAGGTGGGGTGGAGGCCAAAGGGCTCAGGAGGGAGGCAGGACGGAGCCTGTGCTGGAACAGTTTGAGAGGGATGGGTAATAAGTCTTCTTTAAATGTTTGGTAGAATTGTCCTGAGAAGCTGTCTGGTCCTGGACTTTTATTTTTTGGTTTTTGATTACTGTTTCAACTTCTTTCCTTGTGATTGGTCTATTCAGATTATCTATTTCTTCTTGATTCAGTTTTGGGAAGTTGTCAGAGTCTAAGAATTTATCCATTTCTTCTAGATTGTCCAATTTGTTGGCATATAGATTTTCATAGTATTCTCTTATAATCTTTTGTACTTCTGTGGTATCCATTGCCATTTCTCCTCTTTTGTTTCCAATTTTATGTATTTGAGCCTTCTCTCTTTTTTTCTTAGTGAGCCTGGCTAAGGGTTTGTTAATCTATCTTCTAAAGAACCAATTCTTTGTTTCATTGATCCTTTCTACTGTCTTTTTTGTTTCAATTTCATTTATTTCTGCTCTAATTTTCATTCTCTCTCTCCTTCTATTGACTTTGGGCTTTGCTTGTTCTTTTTCTAATTCTGTTAGGTGTAGTTTGAGATTGCTTATTTGAGAGTTTTTTGTTTTTTTTGTTTTGTTTTTTTTTTTTTGTAAGGTGAGCCTGTATTGCACTGAATTTCCCTCTTAGGACTACTTTTGCTGCATCCCATATGAGTTGGTATGGTGTGTTTCCATTTTCATTTGTCTCCAGATATTTTCTGATTTCTCTTTTAATTTCTTCAGTGATCCATTGGCTGTTCAGTAGCACGTTCTTTAGTCTCCACATCTTTGTTCCTTTCCCAGCTTTTTTCTTGTAGTTGATTTCTAGTTTCACAGCATTACAGTTGGAAAAGATGCTTTATATCATTTCATCTTCTTAAATATATTGATGCTTGCCTTGTTTCCCAACATACAGTCTATCCTTAAGAAAGTTCTATGCACACATGAGAAGAATGAATAATCTGCCATTTTTGGATGGAGTGTTCTATATATATCTATTAAGTCCATCTGGTCTAGTTCTCTGTTTAATTCCACATGCCCCCTCCACCACCACTGGTACAGCCCCTGAAGAGTCAGACTCCCAACCCTCAGCCCGGCAGGACCAGTCATGGTTCCTGAAGCCAACCTGCCTGGGTGCCATTCTCTCACACCACCACATAGGCCATGACCCCCAGCTGCAGCCGCCTCTGCAGGGCGCCCAGCCGCCAGTCCTGCTCATCACACGCTTCTCAGTTTTGTAATCCGGAAGCTCCCAGCCTGTCCCGGCCCCTGGGGAGCCCATGCTCTCAGCTCCTGCTGCCTGCCGGGGCGCAGGAGTCAGCACAGCAGCGGCAGCCCCAGCTCAACAGGAGGTACAGCAGGTGCCCAGCCCAGGCCAGGCCAGCAGCTGCTAAAGGGACCCTTCCACTCAGGGCAGGAGCCAGCCCACCCCAGCCCTGGGCTCAGCCCCAGCCCCCAGCTGCCCTGGGCCTCCCTCCCCCTCCAGACTCCCTCTACTGGGCCCGGGGCACAGAGAGGAACAGCCCCTTTCCCCTGCCCTTTGGCCTCACTTCCTTGGGGACACAGGGGATGACAGTGTTGTAGGTACTTTGAGAGGGTGGTAGGAGCCCCGAGGAGGGGCTAAGGAAAGCTTCAGGAAGAAGGGTCCTCTGAGCTGACACTTGTAGATTCTGAAGTTCCACAAGCAACGCTGGGGAGGAACGTTCCTGGTGGAGGAAGCCGCATATGCTACGCTAGAGCGTGAGAGAGACCTGGCACCCACAGAGTGACAGCCTGACTCTGGCTCCAGAGAGGAGGGTGGCTGGCCCTGCAAGGTCCCCCAGGCCCTCCTGTGCGATGCCCGGTAGAGCTGGCCCACCCCCCAAGCGCAGGGACTAAAGCACAGCTCTGGAGTCAGGCATGTTCCCCAGTCCGCGGAGAGCGACGATGCGGGACCCACACGGACGGCAGGGGGAACAAGTGCCCTCAAGGCTCCCAGCCCTGCTCCTGGCCCACGGCGCGCGCCCTTCTGCATCCTCCCGGGAGCAGGCTCAAGGTCAGCGCAGGTCAGCGGCGGTTTCCACAGCAACCAGCAACACGGGGTTGCCGGGCGACGGCCGCCAGGAGCGCGTGTCTACTGGCTGCTGGGGCGCCTGTTCACTGTAGCCACATTCGATTGGTCCACGCAGCGGGGGGCTCTGCCCACATCCCCGGGCGTGCTCTAGGGGGCCCCTGGCTCAGGCCCAGCCTCAGTGCCCGTGACTGCGAAATGGGTGTAACCCTGAGGGGTCCCTGTGAGAGGTCTGGGGGGAATGACCAGCAGAAGGAGGAGGCGGTGGCTGCTGCTGGGCGTCCTGCAGGAGTCCCAGAGGCCAAAGTAGATTCAGATGCGGATCTACTCCGACCTGAAGACAGAAGGTGTCCCGGGCAGTGGGTTCAGGTCTGACTCCTCATGTTGCGGGTTCTAGGTAAGGCTGGAGGGGACAGGCTGAGGCCGAAGAGGCAGGGGACCCCAGTCCAGCAGAGAGCACATCCCTTCATGGGACACCTTCAGGGCAGCCGGCGGCCCCTCCAGCCCCGTGCCCTCCCGGAAATGCTCTTGGCAGCATCACTTGTTCCACCATTAGAACACGCTTCCAGAATGACCTTAAAATGCACAAACCTAGCCAAACAGTCTAAGAAGGGGTTTCCCACCTCTCCTGGAAATGGGATCAGGGCTGGGGTTTCCCAACCCAGAGGAAAAACCAAGCTAATGGATGTATAAAACTAAGAGAAGGAATAATCGAAGGTAAAATAAAAGTGTTCGGTTTTTCTTATTCTGAACTAATCTAACAGATTCATTTTGTTCAAAATAATAATTGTAAAAATACAGTGGGTGATAATAGTTCATGGATGAGTGAAGTGTAGGAGAGCCATTTTACGAGGGATGGAGGGAGGAAGCAGGAAGACTCTGTCATAAGGGACCTGCGCTAACCATGAAGAAACACAGTTTTATTTCAAAGTGAACTGAGGTTACTTGTGAATTTATATTGCAAGCTCTAGGGAAACCATTTAAAAACTTTAAAAGAAGTATAATTGATACACTGAAAGAAAAGAAAAAAATGGAATCATATAAAATGCTCAATTAAAACCAGAGAGGGTAGGGGCCAGCCCGGTGGTGCAGCAGTTAAGTTCACACGTTGTGCTTCAGTGGCCCCGGGTTTGCCAGTTCTGATCCCAGGTGTGGACCTATGCACCACTTGTCAAGCCATGCTGTGGCAGGTGTCCCACATATAAAGTAGAGGAAGATGGGCACTGGCTCAGGGCCAGTATTTTCAGCGAAAAGAGGAAGAGTGGCAGCAAATGTTAGCTCAGGGCTAAAAAAAACAAAAACAAAAACAAAACCAGAGAAGGCAAAAATAATTTGAAAAGTGCAAGACAAAAAAAGAAAGATCAAAAGCAATGGATAGAAATAGTTATAAATATGGTGGATATTAATCAAACTATATCAATAATCACTTTAATTATGAATGGTCTCAATATAGCCAGTAAGAGACGGATTTCATCAGCCTACATTAAAAAAATAAGAACAAACTACATGCTGTCAATGAGAAACCCACTTTAATTATAAAGACACAGCTAGGTTAGAAGCAGACAGAACAAGATAAGTCAGGCTAACACACATACAAAGAAATCCAGAGGAGCTGTATTTATTTCAGAAAGCGGATTTCAGAACAAGGAAAATTCTCAGGGACAAAGAGAGGCATTCCATATGTTAAAGGGGTCAATTCTACAAGAAGACGTAACAGTCCTTAACATACATGTCTCTAACAAGAGAACATCAAAGTATGTGAGGAAAAACCGATAAAACTGCCAGGAGAAATAGACAAATCCACTATCACAGTGGATGGACCCAGAAATGGACAAATCCACCCCCACAGCACTAAGCACTGCTCTGTCAGTAACTGATGGACGCGGGAGGTGGGACATGAGGAAGGATGAACTGAACGGTGTCATCCATCAACTGGATCTGATAAACATTGATCAAACACTGCACTCAACAGAAGCAGAATGCCCAGGCTTCAAAAGCTCCCATGAAACATTCACTGGATAGAACATGTTCCAGGTAAAAAAAAAAAAAACACTTCAACAAATTTAAAACATAAGAAATCATATACAGTAGGCTCAGAACCAAAAAGGACTTTAAAGTTTGAAACAAAAACGGAAAGATAACTGGAAAATCCTGAAATATTTGCAGATTAAACAACACATGAATCAATAAAAGGGGTCTCAAGACAAACTGCAAATATTTTCCACTAAATGAAAATGAATATACAGTTTATCAAAATGTGTGGGATGCAGCGAAAGCAGGACCCAGAGGGAAATTTACAGCGGGGAATACACAGATTAGAGAAAAGAAAGAGCTGAAACAACAAGCTAGAGAAAGAAGGACAAAGGAATCCTAAAGTAAACAGAAGAAAGGAAATAATAAAAATTACAGCAGAAATTAATGACACTGAAAATGGGAAATCAATAAAGAAATTGATAAAACTAAAACTAGTTCTTAAAAAAAGATTTCAAAAATGGAGAAACCTGTAGCCAGGCTAATCTGAAAAAGAGAGAGAAACACAAATTACTAGTATCAGAAATGAGAGGGGAACTATATAAATACTGATCCCATGAACACTAAACGGATAATAAAGAAATACTTGATATTTGATATCTTCCCTGATGACTTCTGTTGGATCTCTAGCAAATCTTGAAATGAACTAATTCGAATCTTTCCCTGACCCTTTCACAGCTGGCTTTTAACTTATATAACCAAGATATGGATGAGAATATGATTTAATGTCTAAATCATTTCCAACTTGTAAAACTCTATTGTGCGTAAATTAGCCATCATCAAAATGCAGAACTTTTGGGATTCAAAAGACACCATTAAGAATGTGAAAAGAGGGGCTGGCCCCGTGGCCGAGTGGTTAAGTTCTCACACTCTGCTTCAGCTGCCCAGGGTTTCGCCTGTTTGAATCCTGGGCGCAGACACAGCACCGCTCATCAAGCCATGCTGAGGCGGCGTCCCACATGCCACAACTAGAAGGACCCACAACTAAAAATACACAACTATGCACTGAGGGGCTTCGGGGAGAAAAAGGAAAAATAAAATCTTTAAAAAAAAAAAAAAGGATGTGAAAAGACAATCCACAATATAGATAAAAACTTGCAACTCGTATATCTGATAAGAAACATGTGTAGAATATATAAAGGACTGTGGCAACTCAGTTATAAAAAGACAAATAATCCAATTTAAAAATGACCAATGAGCTGAACAGACACTTCTCCAAAGAAGATATACAAATGACCATTAAGCATGAAAAGATGCCCAACATCATTAGCTACCAGAGAAGTACCACTCAAAGCCACAGTGAGATATCATTTCGCACCCATAGCATGGCTAGAAGTAAAAAGACGGTAAGTGTTGGTGAGGATATGAAGAAACTGGAACCCCCACACACTGCTGGCAGGAATGTAAAATGGTGCAGGCACTTTGGAAAAAATTCTTCCGGGTACTCAAACAGTGAAACAGAGAGTTACCATAGGACCCAAAATTCCACTCCCAGGTACACACCCAAAAGAAATGAAAGCAGATGGCCACACAATGTGACTTGTATTGTGCTTGAACCATATCTCACTAAAGCTGTTACGACGATTAAAAGACTGCGCTGTGCATCGTCAACATAGACAGTAACCCCCAGAAGGGAGCATGGAATCTTGTTCACTCACTTGAAAGGATCTGAACTAGGGCAACGAAACCCAGAGGAATTCTATTAGTTAACGTTCAAGGTACCAGGAAATCCTGAAATATTCACGAGGATTTCCATGTTTTAATTTTTTTTTAAAGCATCTAAGGTTTAAAAACACATATTCACAAGTGTCAGGAAAGAATCATCAGCCCTGAGGGGGAGGGGAACACGGGGAAGTCATCAAATGGAAAGCAGTGTAAGAGTTTGGGTCACACGGATCTGCACCTGAATGTGAAAGTGGACCCCCGTTTATTACTGCTCCACCCCCAGAGATGGCCTCAAAAGTCAAACAGCCCAATAACAATATCTCTTTCAAAAGATCAGTTTGTGAAAAACTAAAATATGAAGAAATAAATATTTTGGAGTCATGAAGAACTGAGTCTTCCAGATTCCCACTTTTAAGACTAAGAACTCCTGAAGAGTCCATATCATAGGCACTGGAGGGACTCTCCTCCTCGTGATTGGAGTGGATTCCAGAAGTGACAGATGCCTTCAGGATACAACTGAAAAAAATCCAAGAGTGTTCTTAAAAGGCTCTTTGTTGACCCTGAATCTAATCCTAACTCTATATAAGATAACAGACATAAATGTGGGTCAGCACGACCAGAGGGTAGAGTGACAAGGATCATGAGAATTCAGTACATTGCAGTGATGTTGCAGGGCGTGTCTATTAAAATCCAACAGGCTTTAAAGTACCTTCCACAAGTGATCAAACACAAAGACAGAGACATTCCGGATTGTCACAAAGCTGTGCACCTGTCCTTGATGCCAATCTTTGTCCCCTTCAGTTCACACAACCAT
>NW_025794424.1:0-13671 GCF_021613505.1 Equus quagga | reverse complement strand
ATCCTATCAAGGAACAGTCTTGACCCTAAAAGGGAAGGATGTTGTTCCAGAATAGAGGACAGACCATCCCATGAAACCGCATTTGCCAAGCTTCCCCTGACATGTGTGTGCACATAATATAGAAATCGCACTCACCCCACCTTTCTAAGGGGTTTCCTCCTCTCTAAATGGAGACGATGGTAAACCTGCCTGCTGGGGGTGTGGTGAGAAATAAGCACAGGGAGAGTGTGGCCCCAGTCCCAGCACAGAGAGAGAGGGAAGACGTGTCAGAACTTGATTCTCACACACACGTCTCCTCCTGGCCTTGATCTGCCCCCTGCCCGCCATCAAGGAAGACCGTCACGGGCAAGCCTGGAGCAGAGCTTGGCCGTGGGAACCAGGCCTTGGAGAGGCCCGGTGGGGACAGCAAGTCACGAGGCAGGGGTGTGGCCCTGAGTCTGCCACCAGAGCCCCACAACTTCATTAGTAGAAAGCAGCTTGCGTCCATTCTGCACACCCACCCAAGCAACTTTATACCAAGGACAGCGCTGGGCAGCCACGGTCGGGGCCACAACAGCTCCTGCTCTCCAGTAACTTCAAACCCAGGGAAAGGACAATCAGTGACATCCTCGGATAAGTGATGATCATTGATCTTGCACTTATTATAGAGGTTTAAATAGAAACATAAAGAAGCATGGCATTTGAAATATATTCAACAGGAATTGGAAAAATACCTAAAAATGAAATCACCCAGCTGAATGAGCATGGGGATTCATTTGCTTGTGGAAATTTTAGCAGGACACTCAGGACCTGTGGAGGCTGCAGGCTGAGGGTTGTGTAGAGGCAGCGGAAGCACTGGGGGAAAAACTCAGCCAAGAGTGGGGGCTGTCATTACTAGTGCCCCAAATGACCTGTGGCAGAATCTGACCCTCCCCCACACCTCCCCAAAGGGGTCATTTTATTCATGGAGACCCATGTGAGCACCGTGTGCTTCACGCTCTGGAATCGCAGGACTAACCCACACATACCAGGACCCAGCCTTGGTCCTCTACCCAGCAGGTTGCCCTGGTGCCAAGTGGTGAGCCTACCTTGATCTGCCCAAGGCCGATGGTGACGGTAGAAGCAGAGGTGAGACCTTTAATGACTGACGGGGCCGGAGATGGTGGGGCAGGGTTTCAGCAGGAACCCTGGCCAGCCAAGAGGAAATACCAAGTTGGTCACAGCTCTGCCCGGTCCCAGAGGACAGGGGTGGACATGGGCTGGGAGAGGGGATGTGGGTGGGTTTGGGGTTAAGGGCTGAGGGTGTGACATGCCCTGTTTGGGCTGGTTTGGAGAGCAGGAAAGGGAGTCCAGGGTCTAAGGGCCTGGGCACTTCTCCAAGTGTCCTGGCCTCTAAGCAGAATGGGGTAGGGCTTAGGGCTGAGGGCACCACCCCCTCCCCCCCACACACACACAGGGACAGCCCTTGGAATATAAAGAAGGAAGTGCTGAGGGCAGGGGCAGCCGCAGGAGGCAGGTGCCTCGGGGCCCCAGGAAGAGCAGAAACGCAGCCCCCACCTCAGCAGGAAAAGAGTCTCACCCAAGCCCAGGAGCCCATGGCTAACTGCATGCAGCCCCACAGGAAGGCCAGCAGCACAGCACAGGGGGGGTCACGGAAGGTGTAGAAGGAGACCAGGAGGGACATGATGGCCACGGGGCCCAGAGTCACATCCCGGGAGGTGCCAGGAAGAACTATATGAAGCACCCCTGAAGGCAGAGTGGAGGCCAGACTGCTGGGGAGAGAGAGCGATGAGCACCCAGGAGACACACGGCACACCCACGGTGTCCCTGGTGTAGACGTCTCAGCACAGGATCCGTGTGTCCATCGTGTACTTTGGGCACACCAGCGCACACAGGCAGGGTACACGCTCACCCTCCATCATCCATGGGTGTGACCTCCAGTGATCGAGGGACCTCTTTTCCACCCGCACCCAACTGGGGCCTGGGGTGCCACCTGCGGGAGCACAAAGGCCTGTGTGCCTCTGTGTGAGTGTGTGAGTCTGAGAAAGTGTTCTTAAAGCTACCGTGAGTCATCCTGCTGTCCCACCACACAATCCAGAACTAGGCCTGTGTCTGTGTGTGACAAGTGTGATAAGAGCAGTTACGGCGCATGAGTCTGCCCAAAGGCAGTCACAGGTCTGGATTGTAAACCAAGACTTCTTGGGCCCCATGGAGCCCTGGCTGCCCTGCTGTCTGGAGGGGATACTGTGCATTTCTACTCTGCTTCTAGGTGGGCGCTGACAACCGGAGTGGGGTCAGGCCATGGGCAGGGCATGTGGCCTGCAGCAGGGCAGACATTTCACCTGGGGCTGGAGTCAGCCACCTCAGCACAGACCAATGCCTGGGGAATGACCTTGAGCCCCACCAAGAACTTGGCCATTAAGTCCACCTCGAGCCACTGCACAGAGAGGGGGTCAGCCAGGCCCGGACGGGCAGCTTTCCCCGCAGGGCCGCAGGGGGCAGCAGAGGGCCGGCAGGGCCATGCGCGCAGGAGCCTGAGGGCCAGGGCCGAGCCAGCACCTGCACAGAAGAGGGCACGCCTGGGGTGGGAGAGCGGGTGACACAGACCAGTAGTCAGGGTCCAGGCCTCGGGAACCCAGCAATAGTGCGGGGGTCCAGGAGCATCAGGAGAGGCACAGCCTGTCTCCCCTCCAGGGGGTCTGAGTCAGATGGTTAAATCCGCCCCCCCCCCTTGCTGGTCTGAGAGGGGAAGCCAACAACCTGTGCAGGGAGGGCCTCAACCAAAGGTGGATGCACCCCCACTGCTCACTGCTCTCCCTGAATCCCACCTGCCCAAACCCTCGGCGCCTTCTCTCCCTCCATCCACGCTGGCCCTGAAGAATAGGATAAACGATTTCTCAATGAGAAGCCTAAACGCTAATTAGACTCCAGGTTTTTCCTCCCCGGAGAATTTGCTTTTTTTTTCCTCCCCAGGGAATTTAACGGGAGCAGTGCACAGAGAAGCTGGGTGCAGGGGGCACCCTCGTCTGGCTGGCGGGGCACGGGTGGGGGACTGGAGACCCTGAGGGCGGGGAGCCTTTCCAAGCGCGCGGCATGGGGGCTCCACCCACTAAGGGGGTCTGCAGCGCTAGAGGGGGGGTCTCCCATCCTGAGGCCGCATCTTATCCAACCCAGACCTGTGGCATTCGCATCCCTGAAAATATCGCAAGGGTTCTAGTTGGTTCTGGAGAACTTTAGAGCCTCCTCGATTGATTCAGAGTGGCAGCATCCTCTATGATCCTGGCGCCCCCTGCCGCAGAGCCGGCCCCAGACCACCCCTCACCCAGGGCCCCGCGAGCCTCCTCTGGGCAGACCCCGGCCCCCACCCCCGAAGCCGCTTGCCTGGAACTCTGGGGTCTAAGGGTGGGGACTCCACGCCAGCTAACGGTCCGCGGCCTGCCGGCCCCAGCAAGGCCGAGGGCGGCGGGGACCCCGGTGGGGACGCCGTGGGTGGCGAATGGGGGTCCCCGATGGAGGCGCCCGCACCCTAGGGCCCCGCATCGCCCCTCGCGTCCGCCGCCCCCGTCCCGTCCCCGGCAGCTCGCCCACCCCGGCCGGGGCCCGCCGCTGACTCACCTGACGCCGCAGCTCGGGGTCTCGGGTTGGCGCCACAGCCGGCTCGGCAGGAACCACAGAGGAGGGGGAGCGAGGGGCGGGGCCTGCGCGCACGCGTCTTCGGGGCGGGGCGGGGCGGGCTCCGCAGCTGGGCCGACGCTCTGTCCCGCGCACCTGGCGCTCCCGGAACGTGCTGCGCGTCCTCGCTGAGTGCGACCCACCGACCCACCGCCGCCCGGGGCACCGCTCTCCACGGCCGCTTGTTGTCCCCCTAGAAGCAGTCACTCGTCCCTCCCTCCAGCGGTCGGTGCTGACCCCAGCGTGCCCTGTAGCCCCGCCGGGCCGTTCCCTTCAGGTCTCCCCTCCTCTGCTGCCCCCAGACTCTTCGTGGTCTGCTCCTGGAAGAGGGAGACAGGGGCGGCCTCGCCCACCGCGGGATCTGCGAGGGTCGACCCAGCATTCGGCACCTCACTTCTGCCCCCAGCTCTGACCCTGCACCCCCACCCGTGCCCAGAGCAGTCTGGGCTAACCCTGCGGGTCCCCGGCTCGGGAGGATGGGCGGCTTTCCAGAGCTCAGGGATCCACAGATCCCAGAGAGGACACCAGAAGGGGGCTGGTGCCCAAGTCCCCAGAGACCAGCCAGCGTGCCCTGGGACTCTCATCTCCTCCTCATGGATTTCTCAGACCTCAGAGCCCTGTGGCTCACCTCTCATTCTCCTGGCTGAGGGGCACAGCCCCCCACGATCCACCTGTCCTCTCCCCCAACCCCATCCCCTCCCAGGAGCCACAGGTCCCTCCAGCGCCCTGCTGGAGTCTCCTGCAGACTTCCAGGTTGGTGACCCAGGCCCAGCTGTCACAAGGCAACCCGATTCTTTCCTGTTTAGAGGTCTGGCCCTCTGCCAGGTTCTCTCCTTCTGATCAACTTTGTGGTCTTGGATCAGGCCCTTCAGCTAGTTGTACCATAAACAGCTCTCCACTGAGGGGCGCCCATCAACTCCCCCCTCCCAGAAACAGGGCAGAGAATCTGCACGTGGATCCACCTCCTGCCAGAGCTGGGGTTAGTGCTGGAACCTTCCGGAGCCCAGATGTTGTAGCCCCTAGGTCAGGTCCTTCCTTGCTCAGCCAGGGCTGCTGTAACAAATCCCATAGATTAGGGGGCTACAACTATAGGTGTTTATTTCTCACAGTTCTGGAGGCTGGTAGTCCAAGATCAGGGTCAGGAAGGGCAGTTGCTGGTAAGGATTCTCTGCCTGGCTTGCAGATGGCCACCTTCTCGCTGTGTCCTCACGTGGTGGAGAGACAGCTCTCTCCTCTTCTTAGAAGGCCACAACCCTGTCAGATTAGGACCCCACCCTTATAACTTCATTTAGCCTTAAAGACCCTTTCTCCAGATACAGTCACGTTGGGGTTAGGGCTTCCCCTGGTAAATTTGGGGGGGCACGGTTCACCTGCGTATGGCCCAGCTGGGTGTCACCCCGGCCTGGTCTCATGCCTGCCCAGGTATCACACCCACCTTGGCATCACCTGTGTATCACCCACCTGGCTATCACAATGCCCTGGTCTCCTGCCCACCCAGATTTCATGTCCACCCAGGGATCACACCCACCTGAGCATCGCTGGCCCCAGCCACCTCAGCAGAACCCCAGGTCCTCCTCACTCGCACACACTGCTCCTCCTGAGCCCAGCCCACCATGTGTGTCCTCTTGTCTCCCAGCTTCTTCAGCAGATGACAGAGGCTTTGAGAGTGGCATCTGCAACATCTGCGCCTTCACCCCTTTACCTGGACACCTTGGCCCACCGCAGCCTGATCCTCTGCCATGCTGTCACCTCCGCCAGCAGCTGCGCCCCCAGCCACCCAGGCTTCTCACCCGCCTGCCCCAGGGGAGGAGGGGAAAAGGAGGAGGGCATGGGAGAGAGAGAGCCCCAGATGCGTCTGCTGCAGGGAACCCCGTCCTGGTCTCCCCCCAAGGTGCTCCCACCTTCCCTCCCCCACCCCCAGCCAAGTGGTCCTAGTGCAGGCTGGGGGCTCCGACCACCCACCCGTGAGCCCTCCTCCACTGCTCTGTGTGACAGAGAGCAAGTCACTAACCTCTGTGTGCCTCGGTCTCCTCCCCTGTCACATGGGGTCATAATAACACCTGGTTGTGGGATTGTGATGGGATTGGCCAAGTTAACACTTTCTGTGTACAACACGTAGCAGGGTGCCTGGCATGCACTCGCCTACTGTTAACTCCTGTTAGGATGTTGTCCCAGGAGCTCGAGTGACCATAAGAGCTGCCGTTTAAGGCACTTACTCTGGTTTTATTGTGCTAAGAGAAACATTATGTAAAAGGTACCACTTTGCGCATTTTTAAGTGTCCATCAGGTATGGTGGCATTAGGTACATTCTCATTGTTGTGCAGCCGTCACCACCATCCATCTCCAGAACGTCTTCATCGTCCCAAACTGAAGCTCTGTCCTCACTAAACACTAACTCCCCGTTTCCCCCTCTCCCCAAGCCCCTGCAACCTCCATTCTACTTTCTGTCTCTATGACTCTGCCTACTCTAGGTCCCTTGTAGAAGTGGAATCATACAGTATTTGTGCCCTTTGTGCCTGATTTCACTTAGCATACTGTCCTCAAGGTTCATCCGTGTTGTAGCCTGTGACAGTACTGCATTCTTTTTCAGGGATGAATAGTATTCCAGTGTGTGGCTATAGCACATTTGTTGATCCGTTCATCCATCAATGGACACTGGGTTGCATCCACCTCTTGGCTGCTGGAATTGTGCTGCCGTGAACCTGGATGCACCCGGGCTCTCACGATTGATACATTGTCTCCTGACATCACCTTACCGTGAGCAGGTGTGCTCTGAGCGTCCGCATCTGAGAGAGCGAGGCTGAGTAGGAGGCCCACGTGCAGAGAAGGACAGAGACCTTCCTGAAAGGTCCATCAGGCAGCTGTGGCCACACTCCCTTCTGGGGGGGCGGGGGCGGGAATACGGAGGGGCTTTTCCTTCTCACCTGGCATCGTTCTGGTCTGTTTGAGTTTGTAACATGTGCCATGATCCCTTATACACTAGAAGAAAGTGAGTTAATAAAAAGAGGCTGCTGTGGTCGTTTTCAGTCTGTTCGTGATAGAAACGTTGGGAAGAACGGAGAAGCGCAAAGAAGAACATAAAAGCCCCCCAGTGTTGGTGTGCGTCCTCCCAGCCTATTGTGTTTCCTGTCCATGTCCTATGGGAGGGACCTGGGGGCCTGTCGGGCCAGGAGGGAGAGGCGGGGAGGACCTCCCTGGGTGCCAGCCACCTGAGGTGTACACCAGGGGCTCAGATGACCGCCCCCGGCATTGGGCAGCCCTGCCTCTCAGGCTCCCTGGGGCAGCATCAGCGGAATGGATGGCCGCACCAGGCCCTCCACCGCCTCGCCTCCTCAGACAGGTGCAGACCTGCTGCTGCTGCCCGGGCTGGCTGGTGTCCCCACAGTGAGGGGCTTCGTGCCACCCTGGGGACAGGCTGGCAGCTTCCCCCCCTGCCCCAGAGGGACAGGGCCTTGACCTGAGCTACCCTCAGCCCCACGTTGCCTGCTCTGAGCACTTGTCCCCAAGGCCCCAGGCCTCCTGGCTGGGCCATGGGTCCATGAGAACAAGGGCCTGGGCTGCCCTTGTAGAGGCCACGGCCGGGCACAGGGCTTGGGGGGCAGAGAAGGGAGCCAAGGGCAGTGGGAGACCGAGGAAGCTCTGGACAGGCCGTCTCCTGCCTACAGCATCACTGGGAGGAAGCACGTGGGGCGGGAGACAGTGTCCCCGATGGACTTGGCGTAAGGAGGTGGATAGCTCTGTCCTCCAGGTGGGGCGGAAGTCGCTAGAATTAAGCTGTTGCTTTGGAAAGTCCTGCAGACTCAGGATGACAGGGCGATGAGGGCCCGTGTCCCCTCCCCTCCCTCACACAGCCGGACCTCTGAGCAAGTGACACGGACACATGTCCCGGAGTCTTTAGTTGCGGTTCTTGGAGTCCCCAGATGATGGAGTGGGGGTGGGAGAGAAGGTTCTGGATACTCCAGTTAATCTGGGCAGAGGAAAAGGGGACCTGGGGAAGCTGAGGCGGTGGGTATCACGGGAGATTTTCAGTTCTAGGGGAGCAGGCAAAGCCAAGAGTGCTGTGCCTTCCTAAGGACTGGGGCTCCCCAGGGTCAAAAGGTGGGTAGTGTGTCAACCGGCTGACCTCAGCTCTCCAGCCTCCACTCCCAGTGCAGGCTCTTCTTCCTCTGTGTCACCTTCCATGGCCCCCACCAATGCGGACACCACCGCCCCAGGGCGGGACCTTCTGTAAGAAGTCTGGCAATGGGGAGCAGCCTGGGTGGATCCCAATCTGGGCCCCAGACCTAGGATCTGCAGGATGTGCTGGTAGGAGGGCCCTGCCCATGTTTCCAAGACGCCCCCTTCTTCCTCCACCTCATAAGTCTGGGGTCTGTGCCCCTCCTATGGGCTTGCAGGCCTGGCCTTGGATGTGTGACTTAGTGTCTAAGAAGAGACCCTCTGATTCGCTGGATCCAGGGCCCCATCCTGAGGCCAGTGGAGAGAGGCGTGAGGACGTGGAATGATGGACCCAGAAACGTGGAGGTTCTGGGCAAGCCCATTCACAGGAAGGAAAGTGATTTCAGGCCCCAGGAGGAGGGCCGGTGCCTCCATCTCCTGCCCCAGTTCAAGGGCAGTCACCCATCCCCCACCTATCTGCTCGAACCTTGACTCCCCACCCACCTGCCCCCCACCCAGGTGACTTACTTCATCACCAACACCCCAGCAGCCTGAGCTGACCTGGCCACTCAGGACACCACCATCAGCCAGATGGACCAAAGTGGGTTCAAGGATCCAGGCAGTGGGGCGTGCCATGGCCTGGGCCCCATCCTGGGCCAGAAGCCTGAAATCATGGTGTTAACGGGGCTGTGTTCCCTCTGAGCCTCTAGGGTCCTTCCTGCCTCTTCCAGCCTCTGGAGGCTCCAGGCGGCCCTTGTGACATGGCTGCACCACTCCAGGCTCTGCCTCCATCATCACAAGGCCTTCTCTGTGTCTTCTGCTCTGTGTCTGTGTCTCTCCTCTTCTTCCTTTTTTTGGTTAAGAAGATTGGCACTGAGCTAACATGTGCTGCCAATCTTCCTCTTTTTGCTTGAGGAAGATTGTTGCTGAGCTAACATCTGTGCCAATCTTCCTATGTTTTATGTGGGATGCCACCAGAGCGTGGCCTGACCAGTGGTGCTAAATCCACATCCAGGATCCGAACCTGTGAACCCTGGGCCACAGAAGTGGAGCACGCAAACTTAACCAGCATGCCGCCAGGCCGCCCCTCTCTCCTCTTCTTATAAGGACACTTGTCATTGGATTTAGGGCCACTTGGGTACTTCAGGATGATCTCACCTAGAGAACATTGGCAATTACATCTGGAAAGACTCTTTTTTCAAAGAGGGTCATGTTCACATGTTCTGGGGGGACATGTCTTTTGGGGGGATCAGCAGTCAACCCACTACAGGAGGCTGGTGCCTTCCTCATTTCCCTGTTGGTGCCACTAGTTCCCAGTGACCTGGGAAGGGGGTGGGGGTGAGGGATCCTGCCTTCCAGCCCCTGCCCAAGGCTGACCCGTTAGCTCCATGGGCAGACATGGCATCCCAGAAAACACAGAAGCCAGCACGTGGCAGGTAGCAGCTGCACAGGGGTGACAGCGGGCAGCTGTGAGATGGCCTGCAGCGCTTTTATTCTTTCTTCGTTGATCAAACCTGGTTAATGACGTCAGCAGTCACTCAAAAACTGAAACCCATCTGGACCTTTTATATTTGAAGAATAGCCAAATTTCACTGTAGCTTCATTAACAAGGACTTTAAAAATATGTACAATTTATGAACTTGCATTATGACCTTCCCATATTATCAATCTCAAAAATACTTAAAATAAGCTTCATGATTTTTGATACACCTACACTTTTATATTTCACTGTGCGGTAAATCACGATGGCAACAAGAAGTGAAGAATCTATCTCCTAGGATGGGCATAGGGCACGGCCAACTCCCATCTCACTTCCCTTGATTCCACACGATTCCAGCCGATAGGTCGCGTATCCGTCAGCCTGGACCCACATATTCTAAATTGTTGAGGCAAAATGAGTGGGTATTTATATCAGGTATTAGTGAAGGGTGAGTATTAATAAAGCTGAAGGTTTTGGGTCTTCAAAAAGTATCAAAGTCAAATTAAAATGAGAGTTTTCCCTACCATTGTGTAGTTTACAGATTAAACAGGAATTTTTACAAATATGTATGGAGTAATATTAATAAAATTAAATGTACATGTCTGATTTTGTCTAAAAGCCAAGAAAAAATATATAATTGTTGGTGATGGGCAACGTTCTTGAGATTTATGAATTACTCGAATACGACATTTCTGAAAATGCAATTTGTGTTAGAGAAACTCAGTCTTTCCCCCTCCTGCGTTTCTCTGCCGTGTGTCTCCTTTACTCCTCACAGGGGCCGCTTCACTGCTGACACTTCTAGTCAACAAATGTAGGAGGTTTTCCCCCCACGAAGCAATTCTCTGTGACACCAGCTGGGCGTCGTATGGTTTAACTCGATTCTGACACTGTCTACCCGGAGACAGCGTCAGAGCCCACAGGTTAAGGGCCCTGTCCCACAAGACTGCTTCCATCCCACTTCAGATGCCAGGCACAGCAGTGGGTCCCCACATTACCTACAACTCCTGTCTGATTTGGCTACAAATTGAGGTGCCCACAACCCCCTTTTCAGGTTCGATTAATCTTCACCAGCATTAAATCACGGAGCTTTTTCCTAAGAGTCCACTGCACCTGCTTATCACAGTTCACACTGACCCCGTGGGTGCTGTCGACACGGAATGCTGTTGTCTAAAGGCCAGCGCTGTTCTCGAGTTCCGTGTTCTCACCGCTCCTTCTCTCTCTGACTTTCCGCACACATTGCTGCACCCCACTGTGGTTCTCTCCCTGCACAGATGGTCGACTGAAAGACAGGACTTTTTAGTCATTTATTGATCCTCATTTCTCAAACATGACCTTGCCCCACGGATAGAGTGAACTCAGTTTTCCTTCAGGTCCGCAGATATTCGTTAGAATTTCAAAATTCTAAGTACTTTCAAATGCAAAAATTGTAACGATCAGATATTATTTAAGAAGAGATTTGAAAGTCCTGTTTCCCACAGTGAGGAACCTGTATTTCACAGTCACATAGGAACACTGGAGATGCATGATATCCTCTTACATAATTTAAAGAGTCGCTGTCAGTCAAGCAAGGGAGACACCGGGCCCCGGGGGCTGAGTGTGGAGCTTTAACTCTGCAGGCGCTGCTGGCCTCACCTTGAGCAGAGCCTGGGGGCAGAGCAGGTTGGCTCTGCTCTCCTGTCTTGGGTTCCTGAGGCACATTTGGGGACAGGAGGTGGGAGTTTGGCCCCCGCTAAGCAAGATGTTGAAACACAGGGTCCATCCAACACAGGAGACTCTTAAAGTCCAGAACCACCCAGAATAGTGGGCAAGGACAGCTTTCCTGCTGTCCCAGGGGATGTCAGGCCAGCTCCTCTTTGCAAGGCGCCACCTGGGAAAAATGTTGTGAGTAACTCCAGGATGAAAACTGAGTCCCTCCTGCTGGACCCTGTGAGGAGCAGGAGGTCTGATGACCAGGATGGGCATGGGGACCCCGGCCCCCCACCCACACTCAGCAGGACCCGTCCTGAGACCTGCACAGTGAAAATGGGCCAGACCTGGAGCTCAGCCCTTTGCCCCTAAAAATCCTTTTTCTTTCTAACACCCCCACCAAACTTTGCCTGTGCCTTAAAGAAAATCCTTATACTTTAATAATAAAATCATAAATTGTATGGTGTTAGTACATTCCAGCAAGAAAAGATCCCAGAAGACACTGCTTTTTAAAGTATAATACAAGTTATATTTGTTTTATTTATTAACAAAATTGGAAAATAAAGGAAATGTAAGTAATTTACAATCTTCATTCTTTAACATATCACAAGTTAGCATTGCATTGAATTTCCTTCAAATTGTGGTGTTCTGTTTGATTTTTATGTGTCTATGGAAAGTCTCTAGAACCTCAGCCTGAGAACCGGTGCCGTGAGGGGCCCCAGGGGTCAGGCAGCTCCAGCCGGGTTTGGACCCTGCAGGGTGCCCTGCTTGATGTGGGGACTACTAAGCGCCCGCAGGGATGCAGAGCTGGGCCGAGTAAGGGGTCCTGGTGTGTGAGATGGAGCCGGTGCCTCTGTCCCCCTCACGAGCTCCTGGTGACGCCGTGGCCAGTGGGGCTGAAGTCATCAGTTTCCTCTTCTTGCTAGCATCACCATCGCACTCACCACCAGTCCACCTGGCCCTGCGCACCAGCCAGCGTGGTGTGCAGGACAGGAACTGGTGGTGCCCCCACCGTGCTGCCCTGGGCTCCAGAGGGGCCTCCACGGGGCAGGACCCCGGGTGTGCACACAGTCAGCCCCTTGCCTGCCGGAGGGCCTGGCCTTGGGGAGGGGCCAAGGATTCTACTGTGGACTCTTCAGTTTTTGTCCTAGAGACTAAAACAGGTGGAGAGAAAGAGGGGAGGAAAGGGGAAAGGGGGAGAGAGAGTGAGAAAGGGTAGCAGGAAGAGGCTGAAGAGGAAGGCAGGAGGGAGAGAGGAGAAGGAAGAGGAGGCAGGGAGGAAGAAGGGATGGAGTGGAAAGAGAGGTAGAGGGAAGGAGGGAGGGAGACAGACAGAGAGGAGGGGAGGGGAGGGAGGGTGCTACTCATCCCGAAAGACAACAAATGTCAAGCAAAGGTTGAGGCTCCCGAAGTCAAATGGGAACCCCCACTTCACACCGCAGGGGCTTCTAGGCTTCAGGACACTGAGTCACAACAGCCCGAAGCTCTGCTGGCACCGGAGTCCGGTGGGGGGGGGGCGGAAACCACCTCACTCCAGCTCTGCACAAGACCTGCCTGACCTGGGGAAATGCGCAAATCCCTGGCCTGAGGTCTGCAGGCCCACACCTGTGCCCCCAGAACCTAAGCCAGGGAGCCTGGAGACCTCGCACCTGGGGCAGCCAGAACTTTCTCCTGTGTGTAAGACTCTAGAGAAAGGCATCCAGCACTGTGGTGGAAAGAGGATTCTTAAGAAAAGTCCAGGCAGCTGGCCTCCTGCTGGGGGGAAACAAAAGCACTGCTTTTCCTCATCCAGTGTGTTCAATCCACAGCCTGAGACTTTGGTTCTTGTTTCACTTATCACACAGTAAACTTGTCTGTTAAAAAGTATGCAGTTCTATAAATTTTAACATGTCTAGATTTGTGTAATCACCATAATGAGAATACATAATGAGAATTTCATCTCCCTAGTAACCTTCCTTGTGCTGTCCTTTCATAGTCACACTCTCAACCCGGACCTGGGCTCTGGGCCACCGCCAGTCTGTTCTCCGTCACTCTAGTTTTGTCTTTTTGAGAATGTCATACAATGGAATAATATGGTATATAAGCTATTGAGACGGGCTTCCTTCACTCAGCACCGTGACGTCAAGATTCGTCTGAGTTGGCGTGCACATCGACGTCCAGTCCTTGTTGCTGCTGAATAGTACTCTGTCGTGTTGCTATACCACTGGGGGTCTATTTATTCACCTGTGGAAGGATGTTTGCATTGAATACAGTTTTTGGCTGTTACAAGTAGAACTTCTATAAACATTAGTGCAGATGTTTTTATGTGAACAGTAAATTTCTGTTTTTCTAAGGTTGATAGCCCTGGGTGAGCTTGCTGGGATGAGAAGTGTATATTTGACTTTATGAGAAACAGCCAAATCTCATCCAGAGGGGCTGGGCCATTTTGCATTCTCACCAGCAATGTATGAACATTCCAGTTGCTCAACATCTGGATACTCGGTATTGTCAGTATTTTTTTTTCCCATGTGAGTCATTCTAATAGATGTGTGGTGGTACCTCAGGGTGGCTCTAAGTTGATTACTCTAATCAACTGCCTAATGCAAATCGAACATCATTTGTTGAGTTATTTGCCAACATCATATCCTCTTTGCTGAAATGTCTATTCATGTCTCTTGCCTGTTTTGGGGAGGGAGTGGGTTGTTTATTGTTTAGTCTGG
>NW_025794423.1:0-6431 GCF_021613505.1 Equus quagga | reverse complement strand
CCATAATAGTATGAAACTATCAGGAGAAAAAATGAAAAATTCAGAAATGTTTGCAGATTGAAATACAAGCTCCTGAACAACCAATGAGTCAAAGAAGAAATCAAACGAGAAATAAAAAAATATCTTGAGACTAATGAAAATGGAAAGAAAACATTCCAAAACTTACAGGGTATAGCAAAAGTAGTTTTAACAGGGAAGTTCATAGGAATAAATGTTGTAATAAAAACCTCAGAGAAAACTTATGAGTAGTGTCTGGTATACTCAAAAGGTTTTTTAAATGATAAAATTAAGTTACATATAAAGGAAAATATTGATAAATGTATTATATTATGATTAAAAATCACTGCATAATGATTTGAGGTTCCAGAAGGACCTACTAGACATAATTTTCCCTATTCCTTCTAGATTGTACAGCTAAAAAACCCTGGATATTATATGTAAAGCAAACATAAGAAGGCTCTGAAAGCTTGAGAGCGAAAGGCAGACTAGCCAGGGACTTCAGGACCCAAGGAACAACATAGTAATGTGTTCCCTTGTCTTTTTGCCTCATGTATCCCAAACTGGGTGCCAGAGAAGCCAGCCACTCAGAAACACCAAATGTAGCTGACAAAAAGAAGTCACCAAGGAAATCCTGACTTCTTTAGACAAAAGAACAGCCTAGCAAGAGAGTACACTATGAAACAATAACTGCTCTACTTCAGCCAAACAACACAAAAATATGCCACACACCTCCCCTCCCCCAGAGTGATATGTGTAGAGGCCCAGGGGAGAGCATGTGCATCACTGACCTTTGCAGTAAGTAGGAGCCTCTCTCATCCCAGGTTTTAGTGGAAGCTATACTTCCAGCCTTACCTGGCAATAATGAGTCAGTGTCCCCTTATCCCCCCTCCAGAGATCTGACACAGGAGAAATGCTAAAACGGAAGGTTTAAACAGGATTCAGAGTCTCAAAACATAAAACTCAGAATATGTAGGTTTCAATCACAAGTCACTTTTCATACTAAGAACCAGGAAAATCTCAACTTGAATGAGAAAAAACAATCAATAAACACTAACACCAAGATGGCACTGATATTAGAAATATCCTTCAAAGATGTAAAGCACCCATCCTTAAGGTTTGAATGAGCAATTACAAACATGCTTGAAACTATTGAAACAATAGAAGGTTCCAGCAAAGAGATAGAAGATATAAATAAAAACCAAATGGAAACTTTAGAACTGAAAAATACAATAAGCAATATATAAAACTCAGTGATGGGCTCAGGAGCAGATTGGAGGGGGCAGGGGAAAGAATCAGTGAAGCTGAAGAAAGATCACAGAAAATACTCAATCTGAACAATACAGAGAAAATAGACTGAAAAAAAATGAATAGAACCCCAGGGACATGTGGGATTGAAACAAAAGATATAATATCCATGTCGTTGTCATCCTGGAATAGGAGAGAGAATTCAAGGATGGAAAAGTAAACCCATAAACCCACACATGCAAGGAGCTGAAAGAACAGGATGTAGAATGAACCAAGTGAAATCCACCGTAGGGTACAGAATAATAAAATTTCTAAAAATTAAAGACAGGAAAAAGAATCTTAAAAGTAGTGAGAGTGAAACATCTCACGTGCAGGAAAAACACAATGGTGATGACAACAATGGAAGTAAAACCATATGGGAACTAGGCACACAAATACCACAGAAGGTTGCCATGCTGGTTAAATTCATCTCTACCATCCCTCACCATCCTTGAAGTCAGCAAATGTCCTGTGGGAAAATGAACAATGCATTTGGAAACCCTCTGGTATTTTACATCAGCCCTATATGACTGCTAAAAGCTTTGCACATTACTCATTTCTCCAGCAGTGATCCTCTGCCTGAGCAAGTCTGATCATTAGCTCATGTCCAACTGGCCAATGTCCTCATGGAAGGAAAAGAAAGAAAGAAAGGAGGGAAGAGAGGATAGAGGGAGGCAGGGAAGGAAGGAAGGAAGGACAAAGGCTTTGACTTTCCCTCCTTTGTTCAGTAGGAGCTTTAAGCTGGCATGACTTTTTACTACCACACCTTTTCTAATAAAAAACTTAATTGGCCACTTTCTCTGTGTGACTGGGGTTTGTCACATGACAGTCTTCATTTTGGAAGTTGGCTTTTAGGCCATGGGACTTCCAGTTGTAATTGGATAGTGCCTATTCTAAAGGACGGACCACTTGAGAAGCCTGAAGTCTGTTGTCACCATTAATTCAACTGCTTTAGGGCACAAAGTACCCTGAAGTACTAAAAGTACCCAAAGTACTAAATTTTCTGCTTTGGGATTAAAATGTTGTGTTGACTGCTTTTGGTAATTGAGAGAAAGCGAGAGGTGAGTAGCGGATATTGAGAGCTAAGTAGTTCTGTGGTTTGTGGACAGACTTCCACTGATAATTCTACATGTTAGCCACCCTTCCAGATCCTGCTCTTTTGACCCTTCCTGTTTTTCCTTGTGACTCTGAGGCTGCAGTTCCTCTAGAGCAAGGTGAGACTGATCAGCTCACTCTCTCCTTTGCTGTGTTCAATGTGTTTGCTTTCTCACTTCCTTTTATCCATCAGTGCCCTTCATTTTATTTCAAAATCCCAGGAAGTTCTTCATTCTGTCATCTTTTAATTTATTTTTTATGATTCTCCTCTACTCTCATTCATTGGAAAAAAGGGGGCTATTGTGTGTGCCAAGTTGTCAATCTGAATTGGAATCATTCTGTGGTTATGTGTCTTGATTGATAGACCAATAGATAGATAGGAAAAGAGAGAGAGAGAGATTTTATTTCTTATTTATCAACGTGAAGAAAAGCATGTCTCCCTTATTAATTTTAATAAAAATTCTAAATAAAACTGTCACAAATTTAATACTGTAATGTGCTAATTGAACAATATACTACGTGGAGATAGGCATTCTTCCAGTAATGCAAGTTTGCTTAATATTGGTAGTGATAGAAAGCTGCTTTGAATTTTTCACTCGTAAGACGTAGAACAGGAAAATAGTTTATCCAACTGATCCTAGCAGTCATAGGTAGATTAGGGGAGGTAAGCACATCTCAGCACTTTCATTTCAAACTTGAAAAGGAATATGTTTGGGGTATGTAATTGTTCAAAAATAGACGAGCTAATCAATGAAAACTTAAGATTAACTGCCTTTTTCTTACCCATTCTTATACACAGGACTGTAAGAAAATATGCTTATGTAATCCAGGCATTTCCCCTTAGGAAATGTGTTTTTAGTTCTATTAGGGATTTTTGTTTCAACCGTGATGTGACTGCTTCTGGGACACTATTTGTCTCTTGTTCAAAGAAGGAAGTCTTGTATGTTAGTTAATATTCGAAACATCATCCCAGGCATTGACCAGGGCTAAGTACTCTTATTGCTTCCCTGGTTTTTCCCGTCATTACAGAAGAGCCAGCTACACACTGATCTGATTACTTGAAGGAAATTATATCGGAAGCAAAGATCTTAACTTTTCCTGGCTTATTTTTCTTCTGAAAACAACCCAGTGAAGTATGACTAATTTATTATTTCTTCAATGGCAGTGTTTAAGGAGTACTAGAGTGGATATAGTTTTGTGTACAGGTAATGCTAGTTTGTTCAACATTTCGTTTCTGGCTTTGTGGCTTCATCAGAGCACTTTCAGATAATGAGCAAGCCAAGGTTCATTCTTTATTTACCAATGGCGATAGAAAATAATGAAGGTTTTAGACTATTCATCGTATATTGAATAGTCTATCAGATAACTTGAGAAAAGCCAGCAGATAATCTTAGATGATGCCCCTGAAGATATTCAAATTAACGTTTGGCTAGAGGAATATTAACATAAAGTCTACATGAAAATCAGGTTAAATAAATGAATAATTAAAAGTGTCTCGTATTTTGTGAGCATCTGCTAAGTGCCAGGCACTACTTTTGTTCCTTTATGGGTGATGAATTATTTCATCCTCATAACCGATATATTTTTAAATTTATTTGGGTATATTTGCTAGTCCAAATTCAAACATGGATAAACTGAGGTATGGTGGGACTAAATAACTTGCTCGAGGTCACATTGCTAATGTGAAAGATAAGAGATATTGTCATTAAAGTTGGAAGAAATGTAAAAATGACAAGAACACCGGTATTTAGCATCAATAATTGAGCTCTGTAAGCAAAGTAGTTCTTGCACTGAATATTGGTTCTGTCAATAACTCACGGCATGACCTTAAAAATATAAATTTAATTCTCGTCAAATATAAAATGAGGACAAAAATGTCTCCTTCCCAGGGTCAATATGAGTATATATTATAAAAATGCATAGAAATTATGAAGACAGATCCTAGCTCATTTCAAGTTAGCTATTTTTGTTCTTATGCCAGTTAGTATCAGTAAACACACAGCTCTCCTCCCTCAAGGGAAAAATAGTATGTGATTCTCAAAATTTGATATTTGATAAAGTAATAATATACCATTTTGGCTTCAACTTCCTTTATTAGAATGAGTAGATGTCCTGAAATCCAGATTCATCTGTTATATTTATATATATGCACATATATTTATATTATGCATCTAATTTTTGTACCAAGTACAATTGCTCAACTCTTGACTTTACATTTAAAGTTTTTGTTGTTGGTTGTTTTAAATTTTAGTTTTGTGACAATGGAAATTCCCACTTTGTCACTGACTACTCCAGAAGAACAGATTGTGACTCAAAAACAAAATGCCAAGGACATGGGGTATGTAATGGTTACTCTATTTGTATGTATAGTTTTAAGAATCCTTGTCAATAACATTTTCCAAAGCAATTACAAGGTTCAGAATTATTTGATGTGGAAATTTCTTTTGGAAAATTGAAGTTAAGTAAGGAAAGTGGATTCCATTATTTATACATATGTATATGATTTATGTGTTTGATCAGATTGTTATAGGCCTCATGAGCAAATAAGCTTTGAGCTTTGTACAAAAATGCAATATGAAAGATAATCTATTGTTACAATGTTAGATTAAGATTATAGAATTTTAGAAATGGATTTATTAAGGATGACACATATATGTATTCATACATATACACAAATATTGCTTATAATTCTGTGTATACTAGTGTATATTTAAACACTCATACATTTCATATATTTATATCATACATGTGACTTATAATCTAACATTTTTGTGAGAGCAGAGGTTTTTGTCCATTTAGATCTGTTTCATCCTTCAATGGCTTCAATTATTTCCCTGTATGTCTTTTCCATACTGTATTTGAAAATCATTTACTGATGGACTTTTGAATAATGTTAAATTTTTACTTAACAATTATAAATGGACTGCAATGGACTTTGTTTTACATTCACTTTTGCACATTTATTTGATTTCTTAAATTGTTAGCCATGAAATCTGATGGGTCAAATATATGCACCATTTAAATTTTCATAAATATTATATTGTCTTCAAGAAATATACCAGTGTTTGTTCCCACCTATCATGTATAAAAATGTGCATTTCCTCCAATTCTGGCCAGGTAGCTTCTCAGTCTTTTTAATCTCCTCTAACATGTTAAATCCATCATTAATTTACATTTATTTCATAATTAATTGTACAATTCTTAAGTAGGTATGTGTGGTCATTATTTGCCATATGCATTTCTATTCGTCCATCCAGTATGAAAGTACTGGGTTACACAAATTTTATAAACTGTGTAAGTTTTTCCAAACATGCTTTTCACTTTACTTTGTGGCTAGTGTCTCCTGCCATATTGGTGCTTCATATTTTCTTTAGTAATCCATAAAAAATGTGACCCATGTGTATTGTATCAACATTTTTTCCTAAATCACTCACACATCCTATTATTTACAGTTTCTCTTCTATTTCTTTCCGTTCTTATTTAATTTTAATTTAATTTTGCATTAACCTATTTCTAGATTCTCTATTCTGCTTCCAATCTTCCCTGTGATTCAGATACCAGATCACATTTGTTGATATTTTTTAGCAAAATAAATTTTGCTACCTGTGTCTGATTAAACAAGCTTTAGTTTTCCCCCTGTTTTTGTAAATGTTGGCTCTTATCAAGGCCACTTTTTAAAATTTTAGCGCAATTTGTAATAAATTTCAACTTCCGCTATTTTATAATTTCTATGCCTTTTGAGAATAAGTCATTTCAGTTGTACGAAGAATGTTACATAATTTTATTTTAAAAATGCAAGAGATAATAAGAGGAAATCTCCATGACATTTGAAAAGATATTGCATGGAAATTTATTATATTTTATTTTGAAAATTATTTTCCATAGTAAAAAAACCTAGCTATAATATACTAACCTACAATACTTTAATAACTTACATAGAGTGACAATCACAAACAATGCATTTAATTTTTATGTTGCATGTAAAGTGTTCTTGTTTTTTATTTGGTTTTGGTTTTAGGTTTGCAATACTCTCCTTAGTTGTCACTGTGAGG
>NW_025794422.1:2739-14170 GCF_021613505.1 Equus quagga | reverse complement strand
ACTCCCCCACTTCCAGTCCCTGTGCTGTAAGTGACCTAACTTCACCCTTTCTCACCCCAGGGACTCCAGGGTGAGCACCTGATCCAGGCCAATCGGTGTGATGTGGGCTCGGTGAGCTGAAGAGTTGAAAGATTTCTTGGACTGTCAAGGTCTGGTACTAGTGCTCGTTTATTCAGAGAATAGCATGGGGACAGGACCCATGGGCAGTATGAGCTGCAGCGTGGGGACAGTACCCAAGGGCAGAGAAGAGCTGCAAGCATGGGGACAGGACCCATGGGCAGAGAAGAGCTGCAAGCATGGGGACAGGACCCACAGGCAGTGAAGAGCTGCAATGTGTTGAGGGTTGGGGCTAAATTTATAAGGCATAGATATGTGACTTATTTTTTACTAGACAAAAGAAAGATCATGTAAAAAAGTCATTAAAATGGTATCAGTGCAGGTGGGATCTGGTTATCAGGTGGTCGTATAACTTTGGATATGAATCAGGTCAAACCAGGTCAGGACGTCCTATGCTTCCCAGAGGATGATATAGATCAGCATGTAGGCTAGGATGCCTTCGGCTTCTCTCCCTGGGGTGGCCTTGATCCTCATCAGGTGCATCCTGTGCCCATGGCCACAGCAATGGATTTGGGGGTGGGCTTGTGATCCAAGGCTGTCCCACAAGACTCAGTCCTGGAGTTCTTGTTGGAATGGTTGGAGAAAGAATTTCCTTTTCTTCCTGGATGGCTAGCTGCAAAAATAATGTAAGCTGGTGCTCTGCATCCCCTTCTGGAGAGGGCCTGTCCTAGAGAAACTAAAGCAGTGCTGAGAGACAGAGGGAGCAGGGAGGGAAGAGGAGGAGGTGGACGAGGAAGCAGAAGGGGAAAAAGGGAAAGAAAGAGTAGAGGAAGGGGAGGGGAGGGGAGTAGAAAGAGAATGGAGCAATGACTGAAACTAGACATGTCCCCAGGCTTTTTGTTATGTGAGGTGATGAATTTCCTTTTTTGCTTAAGCTGATGTGAGTTGAACTTCTCTAACCTGCAACAGGAAGGGCCCTGACTGATTCAACAGCTTACTTAGAACTGGAGACACAATCATAAAAAGTAGCAAGAATGTTGCCAAGCACGCAGGACAGGCAACGCTGACTGTTACTGCCGAAAATGGATCAAAAACTCAGAAGACACACAAAAATTTGCAAAAACGTCCCAAGTTTTAGAGAGTTATCTGAAGATATCCCTTCTTGATTCTGGGACTGGACATAAGTGCTTACAAGTGGGGGAGAATTCGAAAAACAGCAGCCATCATGCACAAATTGTAAAACCAATGACTGGAATTAGTAATTTTAAACATTTTTTTTTTTTACACAGACTCCAACTCTTTATTTATCTAATTGTGATTTAGGCTTTTCCCATAGTCCATTACATTTCTTAATTTGCTAATGCATTTGACTCTATTTCTTGAAATGGGCACAAATTTCTCAGAAATGCCTTACAATTTTTTTTCTATTTTATTTTTTATTGAGGTTATGATAGTTTACAACCTTGTGAAATTTCAGTTGTACATTATTGTCAGTCATATTGTAGATATGCCACTTCACCCTTTGTGTCCACCCCCTACCCCCCTTTCCCCTGGTAACCACTAATCTGTTCTCTTTGTCCATGTGTTTGTTTATCTTCCACATATGAGTGGAGTCATACAGAGATTGTCTTTCTCTCTCTGGCTTATTTCACTTAACATAATACCCTCAAGGTCTATCCATGTTGTTGTGAATGGAATGATTTTATCCTTTTTTGTGGCCAAGTAGTATTCCATTGTATATATATACCATATCTTCTTTATCCAATCATCAGTCCATGGGCACTTAGGTTGCTTCCACATCTTGGCTATTGTGAATAATGCTGCAGTGAACATAGGGGTGCATGGGTGTCTTTGAATCGCTGACTTCATGTTCTTTGGATAGATACTCAGTAGTGGGATGACTGGGTCATATGGTATTTCTATTTTTAATTTTTTGAGGAATCTCCATACTGTTTTCGATAGTGGCTGCACCAGTTTGCATTCCCACCAGCAGTGTATGAGGGTTGCTTTTTCTTCACAACCTCTCCAACATTTGCTATTTTTTGTTTTGGTTATTTTAGCCATTATAATGGGTGTAAGGTGATATCTTAGTGTAGTTTTGATTTGCATTTCCCTACTGATCAGTGATGATGAGCATCTTTTCATGTGCCTATTGACCATCCATATGTCTTCTTTGGAGAAATGTCTGTTTCTGTCCGCTGCCCATTTTTTGATTTTTTTTGTTGAGTTGTGTGAGTTCTTTATATATTATGGAGATTAACCCTTTGTCGGATATATGATTCACAAATATTTCTTCCCAGTTGGTAGTTTGTGTTTTTGTTTCAATCCTGTTTTCCCTTGCCTTGCAGAAGCTCTTTAGTCTGATGAAGTCCCATTTGCTTATTCTTTCTATTGTTTCCCTTGTCTGAGAAGACATGGTGTCTGAAAAGATCCTTTTAAGACTGATGTCAAAGAGTGTATTGCCTATATTTTCTTCTAGAAGTCTTATGGTTTCAGGTCTTACCTTTAAGTCTTTGATCCATATTGAGTTTATTTTTGTGAATGGCATAAAAGAATGTCCTATTTTCATTCTTTTACATGTGGCTGTCCAGTTTTCCCAACACCATTTGTTGAAGAGACTTTCTTTTCTCCATTGTATGTTCTCAGGTCCTTTGTTGAAGATTAGCTGTCCATAGATGTGTGGCTTTATTTCTGAGCTTTCAGTTCTGTTCCATTAATCTGTGTGCCTGTTTTTGTACCAGTACTATGCTATTTTTATTACAATAGCTTTGTAGTATATTTTGAAGTCAGGGATTGTGATGCCTCCAGCTTTGTTCCTTTTTCTCAGTATTGCTTTAGCAATTCAGAGTCTTTTGTTGCCCCATATGAATTTTAGGATTCTTTGTTCTATTTCTGTGAAGAGTGTCATTGGGATTCTGTTTGGGATAGTCTTGAATCTGTAGATTGCTTTAGGTAGTATGGACATTTTAACTATGTTTATTCTTCCAATCCATGTGCATGGGACATCTTTCCATCTCTTTATGTCGTCATCAATTTCTTTCAGGAAAGTCTTATAGTTTTCGTTGTATAGATCTTTTACTTCCTTGGTTAAATTTATTCCAAGATATTTTATTCTTTTTGTTGTAATTGTGCATGTGATCGTGTTCTTGAGTTCTCTTCCTGTTAGTTATTAGAGTATAGAAATGCTGCTGATTTATGTAAGTTGATTTTGTACTCTGCAACTTTGCTGTAATTGTTGATTACTTCTAGTAGCTTTCCGATGGGTTTTTAAGGGTTTTCTATACATAAGATCATGTCGTGTGCAAACAGCAAGAGTTTCACTTCTTCATTGCCTATTTGGATTTGTTTTATTTCTTTTTGCTGCCTAATTGCTCTGGCCAAAACCTCTAGTACTGTGTTGAATAAGAGTGGTGAGAGTGGGCACTCTTGTCTTGTTCCTGTTCTCAGAGGGATGGCTTTCAGGTTTTCCCCATTGAGTATGATGTCAGCTGTGGGTTTGTCATATATGGCCTTTATTATGTTGAAGTACTTTCCTTCTATACTCATTTTATTGAGAGTTTTTCTCATAAATGGATATTGGATCTTGTTGAATGCTTTCTCTGTGTCTATTGAGATGATCATGTGGTTTTTGTTTCTCATTTTGTTAAGGTGTTATCACGTGGATTGACTTGTGGATGTTGAACCATCCTTGTGTCCCTGGTATAAATCCCACTTGATCATGGTGTATGATCTTTTTAATGTATTGTTGTATTCGGTTTGCCAAAATTTTGTTGAGGATTTTTGCATCTATGTTCATCAGTGATTTTGACCTGTAGTTTTCCTTCTTTGTATTGTCCATGTCAGGTTTTGGGATCAGGGTGACGTTGGCCTCATAGAATGTGTTAGGAAGTGCTCCATCTTCCTCAGTTTTCTGGACTAGTTTGAGAAGGATAGGTATTAAATCTTCGTTGAATGTTTGGTAGAATTCTCCAGAGAAGCCACCTGGTCCTGGACTTTTATTTTTGGGGAGGTTTTTATTACTGTTTCAATCTCTTTACTTGTTATTGGTCTATTCAGATTCTCTATTTCTTCCTGATTCAGTTTTGGGAGGTTGTAAGAGTCTAAGAATTTATCCATTTCTTCTAGGTTGTCCATTTTGTTGGATATAGTTTTTCATAGTATTCTCTTATAATCTTTTGTATTTCTGTGGTGTCTATTGTGATTTCTCCTCTTTCATTTCTGATTTTATTTATTTGAGTATTCTCTCTTTTTTTCTTAGGGAGCCTGGTTAAGGGTTTGTCAGTTTTGTTTATTTTCTCAAAGAACCAGCTCTTTGTTTCATTGATCCTTTCTACTGTCTTTTTTGTTTTGATTTCATTTATTTCACATCTAACTTTTATTATTTTCCTCCTTCTACTGCCTTTGGGTTTTGTTTGTTCTTCTTTTTCTAATTCTGTTAGGTGTAGTTTGAGATAGCTTATTTGAAATTTTTCTCGTTTATTGAGGTGAGCTATATGGCGATGAATTTCCTTCTTAGGACCGCTTTTGCTGCATCCCAAATGAGTTGGTATGGTGTATTTTCATTTTAATTGTCTCTAGATAATATTTGATTTCTCCAATGATCCATTGGTTGTTCAGTGTCATGTTGTTTAATCTCGACATCTTTGCCCTTTTCCCAGCGTTATTCTTGTAATTGGTTTCTAGTTTCATAGCATTATGGTCAGAAAAGATGCTTGATATTATTTCAATCCTCTAAAATTTGTTGAGACTTGCTTTGTTTCCCAACATATGATCTATCCTTGAGAATGTTCCATGTGCACTTGAGAAGAATGTGTAACCTGCTGTTTTTGGATGGAGTGTTCTGTATGTATCTATTAAGTCCAGCTAGTCTAGTTTTTCATTTAATTCTACAATTTCCTTGTTGACTTTCTCTCTGGATGATGTATCCATTGGTGTTAGTGGGGTGTTGAGGTCCCCTACTATTATTGTGTTGTTGTTGATGTCTCCTTTTAGTTTTGTTGATAGTTGCTTTATGTACTTTGGTGCTCCTGTGTTGGGTGTATATGTATTTATAAGTGTTATGTCTTCTTGGTGGAGTGTCCCTTTTATCATTATAAATTGCCCCTCTTTGTCTCTCTACCTGTTTTGCCTCAAAGTCTACTTTGTCTGATATAAGTATGGTGACACCTGCTTTCTTATGTTCACTATTAGCTTGGAGTATCATCTTCCATCCCTGCACTCTGAGTCTGTGTTTGTCTTTGGGGCTGAGGTGTGTTTCCTGGAGGCAGCATGTTGTTGGGTCTTGTTCTTTAATCCATCCTGCCACTCTTGTGTTTTTTGATTGGAGAATTCAATCCATTTAAATTTAGAGTGATTATTGAAATGTAGGAGCCTAATGCTGCCATTTTATCTCTTGTTTTCTGGTTCTCCTGCATTTCCTTTGTTTCTCATCCCATGAATTTTGACTACCAATTCAGTTAGGCAGTTTTGTATGTTGGTTTTCTTCTTATTTGTAACTTGTGTTTCTGTTCTAATTATTTATTTAGTGGTTACCATGTGGTCTGTATAAAACATCTCAGATGAGATAGTACATTTTCTGATAGCCTGTTATTTCCTTAGACTAAGCTGGTTCCATCCTTTTCTTCTTCCCCTTCTAGGTTGTTATTGTCACATCTTTTTTTCTTCTTGTGTTGTTAGTTTGTGGTTAAAATGACAAGATTATATTTATTCTTTTATTCTTGGTGTTTCCCTTCCTTTATCTTTAATGTTATACTTAAACATTTGCTAACCTGTTCTGATGGAGAGCTGCAAATTTCTGATTTTGTCTTTCTACTTATCTCGTTTGCTCAGGATTTTGTAACCCCTTTCCTTTTTTTTTTTTTCAAGTATGAGGGTCTTCCTGAGCATTTCTTGTAGGTGGGGTCTTGTGGTGATGAACTCCCTTAACTTTTGTTTATCTGGGAAAGTTTTAATTTCTCCATCGTATTTGAAGAATACTCTTGCTGGATAGAGTATTCTTGGCTGCAAGTTTTGTCTTTCAGAATTTTGAATATATCATCACACTCTCTCCTAGCCTGTAAGGTTTCTGCTGAGAAATCTGCTGACAGCATGATAGGGGTTCCTTTGTACGTTATTTTCTTCTGCCTTGCTGCCCTTAATATTTTCTCTTTGTTGTTGACTTTTGCAAGCTTCACTATTATATGCCTTGGGGTTGGTCTTTTTACATTGATAAAGTATGGAGATCTATTAGCTTCTATCACGTGGAGTTCCATCTCTCTCCCCAGGTTTGGGAAGTTCTCAGCCATTATTTCTTTGAACAGGCTTTCTGCCCTCTTCTCCTTCTGGAATACCTATAATCCTTATGTTGCATTTCCTAATTGAGTCAGATATTTCTTGGAGACTTTCTTCATTTCTTTTTAGTCTTACTTTTCTCTCCTCCTCTATGTGAAGCATTTCTATATTCCTATCCTCAAAACTGCTAATTCTGTCCTCCATATTATCAGCCCTACTGTTCAGACAGTCCAGATTTTTCTTAATCTCCTCCATTGTGTTTTTCATTGCCAACATTTCTGATTGGTTCTTCTTTATAGTACCAAGCTCTTTTGTGATGTGGCTCCTGAACTTGTTGAGTTCTCTATCTCTATAGAGAGAGTTGAGTTTATATCTCTATAAAAACTCGTTGAGTTTTTTAACGATAGCTATTATGAATTCTTTGTCATTTAGGTTATAGATTTCTATGTCTTCAGGATTGTTTTCTGGGTACTTGTCATTTTCCTTCTCTTCTGGAGATTTAATATATTTTTTCATACTGCTTGATGGCATGGATTTATGCCTCTGCATAGAGATAGAGTTTGGTTACTGCTTCCACTTCCTGCCACTTGGGGGGAGGGAGTAGCAGCTGTGTAATCTGTGCTGACCAGGATACCTGTCAGCTGTTCCTGACCTAGCCCGAGCCCCTCCTTGGGGTCGCAGTGGCCCTATGGGGTCTCCTGCCAGCTGTGGGAACAATCACACGGGGGCTTCTGGTTGCTGATGCCTGCTCCCACAGACCCACCTAGACACACTCCCTCCTTAGAGTCTGCAGCAGTGTTATGGGCTTTCGCAGCAGCTGAGAGCTGGTTCACCCAGATTCACAGATCTGCCACCATCTGGTTCCGCTGGATCTCACTTGACCAGTCTGGGCTGCAGCAGAGCTATGGGATCTAATGCAGCCAGCAGTTATCTTGCCCAGCCATGCCAATTATGCTCTTAGGTTGCCCAGCCTTTGTGCTTGGTGGGTAGGGCCTCTCCATGAGGGCCAAGTAGAGACTCTCCCTGGGGCCACTGTGGGACCATGGATTGTCCCCCTGGACCAAGGAGCAGTCATGCTGGGGCTCTGGATTGTCCTCGCCCACTTTCATGGTCCCACTGGGTCTCACTTGCCCCACTCAGGGCTGCAGCAGAGCTATGGGTGTTTAATGCAGCCAGTGGGTAGCTCACCCAGCCACGCCACTTCTGCTCCTAGGTAGTCCAGCCATTGTGCTTGGTGGGCAGGGCCTCTCCACTAGTGCTGACAAGAGACTCTCCCTGTGGCCAGTGTGGGACCATGGATTTTCCCACTGGTCCACAGGGCAATCACGGGGGGCTTAGGGCTGTAGTCACCTGTTTCCACAGTTGCGCTGATACACATGTCCACCCTTGGGGCTGTGGCAGTGCTATGAGTGTGTCAGCCAGGAGAGAGTCACTCTCAGGTACTAGGCTGTCTGGGGCAGGAGAGTTTTCACCTATCTCCACCTCCTCCCAGGGCGTAGTCCATCCACTTTCTGATGTATAACACTGCAGGTCTCTCAGGCGTCCTGAGGTGCCATGTGAGTATCCTCTGCTGATCAATGAATGTCCATTTAGTTGCAGTTTGAAGGGGGAGAGACAAAGAAGACGGCTCACTCCACCCTGTTGCTGATGTCAACTTAACATTTTTCTATGTTTTTTATTGTGAACATTTCATGTTTGTTTTTATTTTAAGCTCAGTATTTTTCCCCTCTTCCTTTCTAACTTCTCTGCCATTCCTTCTGCCAGGCTTGTTCCACACTCACCTCTCCTTTCCCAAGTAATTTGTCTTGAAGACTCCTGCCAGTTTGTACTTCTCTTTGTACTCATTTATCTTTATTGAGGTATAATTGATATATGTTGACTAACTGCACATATTTAAAGTGTACAGATTGATAGATTGTGACATATATATACACCCAAGAAACCATCACCACAATCAAGACAGTGACACCCAAGAAACCATCACCACAATCAAGACAGCAAATGCTTCCATCACTTCCCCACAGTGTCCTCATGTCCCTTGGCGATACCTCCCTCCCGTCCCTCCTCATGCCCCATCCCCAGGCAACCACTGATTTGCTTTTTGTCAATGTAAATTAGTGTGCATTTTCTGGAGTTTTACGTAAGTGGAATCATATAATGCACTTATTTTGGTTTGTTTGACTTCTTCCACTCAGCATGATGATTTTTGAATCCATCCCTGTTGTGTGTATCAGTAGTTCATTTCTTTTTAGTGAGTGATATTCCATTGTACGGATATACCATAGTTTATCCATTCACCTGTTGATGGACATTTGGGTTGTTCCCAATGATTGCTTACTACAGACAAAGCTTCTGTGAACTGTCAGGTACAAGTCTCTTGTGGACATATGCTTTCTTTTCTCTTGGGAAATCCCCAGGAGTGGAATGGCTGAAACATATCCTGGCTGTATGTTTACTTTTTAAGAAACTGACCAACTGTTTTCCAAAGTGATTGCACCATTTTATATCCCAACCAGTTCCTGCACATCCTTACCAGCACTTAGTGCGGTCAGTTTATTTAATTTTAGCCATCCTAATAGTCCTTTTCAATGGCTGCACAATATTCCCATGATATCCCTGCTGATGAACTTTTGCCTCACTTCCTGTATTTCTGCCTCTAGAAACAACATCGCATCGCTGGGCTGCACTAACTGGAGTTTTCATTGCGATGAGATGGAGTCTTTGGCATAGGACTGATCATTGAAGGGTATAAATATTTAAAAATGCAATAAATATTATCAGAGAGCTTTCCAAACAGGCTGTAATAATTCATATTTCACTGGTAGTGCATTAAAGCATCCTTAGTCCTTTTTCCCTAACCTCACCACTAATTTTTGTCAGTAGTAAATATTATAACTTTTTAAAATTTATGCAAATTGTTATTTTAATTGTCACCTCCTTGACTATTTATGAAGTTGAGTATCTTTTCATATGTGTATTGGCTATTTATTGTTCATCTTTGAACAGTCTACACATATGCTGCACATTTTCCTTGACTTTTTGGAGCTCTTCTTATAACATAGATTTAAAAATGTCATCTTTATTCAAATCTATTTTTTTAACTTTATATATGGCATCTTTGCCATAATAAAATATTTAAAACTATCTTCTCTTTGATAATTTCTGGGTTTGTGTCTTGGTTAAGAAAGTGTACCCAACTTTTGGATTGTACATTTAGTTTCCTATATTTTATTTTAAAATTTTTGTTGTTTTATTTTTCACCGATAAAGAATTTAATCCTTCATGGGTTTTTGTAGAGTGTGAGGTAGGAGCTCAGCTTTGTCGTCGTCTAGTTGGAGAACCATTTGGCTCAGCACTGCTTACTAAATAACAATTATTTCCTTGCCTTTGTCATATATTAAATTCCATTATTAAGTTGGATTTACCATATACTGTGTATATTGTTCTACCGATTTATTTGTCTGTTCTTATGTCAATACCAGACGGATTTGATTGTGCTCAGGTGTTTTTTGTCCCATGGGAGCCTTCAGAAAGTATCTAATTCTACTCAGAAAAAGTTGGGATTTCAATTGCAATTGAATTAAATATATATCAATTTTGGAAGAATGTATATTTTGATAGTAGTATTTTCATACAAGGCTGTAATACATTTTTCTCTTACTTCAGACACTGTTTCATGTTTTTCAGTGTGATTGAACTTTCTGTAGTTGAGAATATCCTATATACATGAGTACATGTACAGTGAGAAGAAGATCAGTAAAGCGAACACTCAGTTTGAGAATTAGAGCACTGCCCTTCGAAGCTCTCACTCCACTCCCGTCAGTTCCTCTTGATCCCGTCGCTCCTCCTCCCCATCACCAAGGTGTAATCACCATCCTGTCCTTTGTGGCAATCATTCCCTTGCTTTTCCTTATAGTTTTACCACCTGTGTCTCTTGCTCTAAATAACATATATTTTTAGTTTTGTCCATTATTCCCTTTGACAAAAACGAAATCTGACTCTGTATGCTCCTGGAAATTGCTTCTTTTGTTCAACATAACGTATGTGGTGCTTATCCATGTTGACGCAGGTAACTGTGTTTTGTTCGTTTTTACTGCTGCATATTATTCCCTTGTATGGGTATTCTACGATTTGTTTATCCAATCTACTGTTGATGGATATTTGGGTTGTTCCTAGCTTTTTACCATTATGAGCTTTCTTATGAAAATATCTTCATGCATTCCTGTAAGAGTTTCTTTAGAGCAATGGTCTTCAAATTTTTTTGCTTGTGTATTCACTAAAATAATTTTTAAAATCTAGGTGCTCTCTTGAGCATTTTAAACTGAACTTCTATATTTTTTTCCTCATGAATGCTTGCAAAGACTGCAATTTCTGGCACATCATAGATATTAACATTTTAAAATAAAATTGCTATTTCTTTAAAAAATAATATAAATAACATAGAAATTGAATACCGACCATAAGCTATTTAAAAAATACATGAACAAGGTCTTTTCTAATAGTCAGAAACTTTACAATTTCTTTTTCTCCTTGACTGTCCATTTATGGCCCCCACAGGGTTGTATCTTATTATAATGGATTTTGATGTTGGAAAATCTTGATCACCCTGGCGTACATTTCTGCAACAAAAATATATACAAAAATTGATAAAAGTTTTGTGACCATAAAGCTCTAAGTGTGAAACATCTCTTCTGTATTTAAATATTATTAAAGCATTATTAGTAGGTAATTGATTGAAGCAACACAAATATATCACCATTTTACAAATAATTATTTAACAGTAACTTTTTAATTCTATACATGCATCTCTCAATGGGATGGATAAGGCTTTTTGTCATTTATTTCATATGTGCATGCATGACTATTATTCTTTGCTGGAGTGAGACAATCTTCAGATAAATTCTATTCCTACTTTTTGTTTTAATCAGTGTAGGCACTGAGAAACCTCATTTACATAAATAAATAGGAATGGAGACAATTTTGTTACAGCAGTGCCACTTAATTCTTTGAACTCCTTCCAAGATAAATGCCAAAACCCACATAGCAATCTATCATTCATTTTTAATTGTCTATTAATGGATATATCTGTCTTCCTTTTTGTTGA
>NW_025794422.1:0-2002 GCF_021613505.1 Equus quagga | reverse complement strand
ACTTTAATTTTATCATTCCCTCTGTGTTTATTAGCTGGACTATCTCTGTAAAAAGAAAGCTTTGGCCATTGGGAGCTCTTTCAGGTTGCCTCTTGTCTCCTTTTGATATGCCTCTACCCCTCCCCTTCTTTTGCACTTACTTAGTTTTTGGTACTATAAGATACTGATACTGATATTTCTGACTCCAGTCCAGCACCAGAGTTTATTCTAGCATTCTTCATTTGCTTATTTGTAATATCTTTCTCTGACAGTGAGGAACTTGGCTCTCATTAGCTACAATGTATTTGCTGAGTAGTTGAACTCTAGGATACTATAGTTTCAAAATTGCTGAGTTTGCCCTCTTAGGGCAAAATCATTCAATATTTCCCCATTATATATATATATGTAGATGCCCTTTATCAGATTGTAGAAGTTCCTTTCTATTCTTACTTTCAGAGTTTTATAATGGTTCTTGAATTTTGTCAAATGCTTTTCGGCATCTATTGAGATGATTACATGGTTTTTCTTCATTAGTCCGTACACGGTGAATTGCACTGATTGATTTTCAAATGTTGAATCAGCCTTGCGTTTCTGTGATGAAACACACTTGTGGGTATCACCATTTTATATATTTTAGGATTTCATCTGCTGACAATTTGTTGAGGAATTTTGCATCTATGTTTATGAGAGATAAATGAGGATTTTTGTTTCTTATAATGTCTTTCTCTGATTTTAGTGTTAATGCTGGCTTCATAAAATGAGTTGGGAAGTGTTCCTTCCTTTTTTACTTTCAGAAGGGGTTGTGTAGAGCTGATATTATTTTTTCTTTAAATATTTGATAGAATTAGACAGCAAAATAATCTGAGCCTGGAGTTCCTTTTTTGGAAGGTTTTAAAGTATAAATTTAATTTCTTTGAGAGATGTAGGACTATTTAGGCTATCTGTTTCTTCTTGAGTGTGCTTTGGTAGTTTGTGTCTTTCAAGGAATTAAAAGACTATTGAAAGATGATTTCACCTAAAGCATCTAGTCTATGGGCATAGAGTTGTTCACAGCATTTCCCTAGTGGCTATTTAATTTCTGTGGGGTGGGTAGTGATGTCTCCTCTTTTATTGGTGATCTTGGTAGTTTGTGTCTTCTCCTTTTTTTTCCTTGGCAAATATTTTTTAGAGGCTTATTAATTTTAGTGGTCTTTTCAAAGGATCAGCTTTTGGATTGATTGATATTTCTCTATTGTCTCTTATGTTTTTAACTTCATGATTTCTGCTCTCATCTTTATCATTTTTTGGCATTTTTACTTGTTTTGGGTTTGCTTTTCTCTTCTTTCTCTTTTTATTAAGATTTATTATTATCTCTGTTTATTAAGGCGGAAGCAAGCATTACTTTTTTGAGAACTTTCTTATTTTTGAAATATGCATTTAATGCTTACTATGGTCTGAATGCTTGTATTTCCCCAAATTCATATGTTGCATTAGTGTGGTACGTTTGTTGCAATTGAGAAGCCAATATTGAAACAGTGTTATTAATTAAAGTCCACAGTTTACATGAGAGTTTAGTCTTGGTGTTGTACATTCGATGGGTTTTGACAAATGTATAGTGACATGTATCCACCATTACAATATCGTACAGAATAATTTCACTGCCCTAAAAGTCATCTGTGCTCCACCTATTCATGCATGTCCCCAACCCCTGGCCACCACTGATCTTTTACTGTCTCCATAGTTTTGCCTTTTCCAAAAGGTCATGGGGTTGGAACTGTACAGTATGTAGCCTTTTCAGATTGGCTTCTTTCACTGATGCATTTAAGTTTCCTCCATGTCTTTTCATGGCTTAATAGCTCATTTCTTTTTAGCATTGAATAAAATTTCATTATCTGGAGGTACCACTGTATTTTTATCCATTCCCCTATGGAAAGACATCTCGGTTGCTTCCAAGTTTTGGTAATTATAAACAAAGCTTCTATAAATATTCATGTGCTGATTTTTGAGTGGACACAAGTAATATATTTTTAAATAAAGAGATGAG
>NW_025794421.1:0-6345 GCF_021613505.1 Equus quagga | reverse complement strand
CAGTATAGACCAACGTCCTTTGAAGTATTTATTTCTCTAAAATATATTTCCAGTAGGTTTTACGATATTTACTTATTGAACAGAACTTAATATATATTGACTATTCATTCTTTTTAGGATTTAACAACACTAAATAGATGATCTTAGTGAAATGTTTTATTTTTGCCACAAATAATGTCAGTATGCTGTTATATTCAAGTCATCTATTATTTTTTCATTATCTCTTATCTAACCTGTTTGGTTAGATTTCTTGCTGAAACCTTATTTCCCATGATGCTCCATCTGTTAACACACAATCTTTTAAGTTGAACATCTCTGTTATAATCCTAGCTTTGAGAGTAATTAGCGCTATACCTTTAGATAATTGCTTTCTGGACCTCGGATTCCTTATCTGTTAAATGGTCTTTATAGTTTCTTCTTTCACTAAAATTCTATGAAAAATTTCATAACTATTTGTGCAATTTAGAAAATAAGCACAGAGGATAAAGTAATTATAATCAATTTAGCTTAAAATTCTTCAATGCATATTAAATACATTGTAATACCTTTTTTCCCTGCTGATTAGTCATAGGGATTAATCACAAATTATAAGGTTTAATGCATTTGTATAATATGAATAAATAGTAGTTTGAGCCTTTCAAAAGGAGAAAAGAAGGATCATATATTTGATATGTTATTATTTTTTTCTCTAATTTTCATTTAGGAAGAAATACTTTTGAAGGAAGAAAAAATTTGCTGGCATAATAACTTTGTGCTGGAGCAAATGGGGTCAGTAAGTACGCATCTAACTTCATGATTAGAATATCTGAATAGTCTTGCTGCACAGAGAATAACACAAATTTTCCATTATAAATTATGTCTACTTTGCTTTCGCCTACTTTTCTTTTTTAAATTCAGATATCCATTTTTGTGATAGAAGTAAACAATCAACAATATTTGCATACAGGACAATACTTTTCCTTTCTTTTCAAAAAAAATGTAAAATATATTCAATTTTGCTTTCTTTAAAGTTATGGAAATAAATTAATTTCCCCTTTGCTTTTTCTAAAATTGTATCAGACAAATACAAACTGTAGTATATAAAAGAGTTATTATTGAGATGTATGAAAAAACGACAAAAATACATATAGGTTATAGTAAGCATGATGACTATGAGTGACGGTAATTTTAAGAATCTGTATCCATTTGTTATATTTCTTCAAAATTGAATAATATAAATTCATTTAATACATCATTTGAAAAACTTGGAATAAGACAGTACCATGGAAAGTAAAAACTGAAAGCTCTCCCATTGGGCTTGTCCTTTCACTCTCCTTCCTGGAAGGGATGTACTGATGACCTTTGGTGGCAAGGTTTTGAAAATGTATCTTTGAGACCATGTTCTTTTTTTTTTTTTTTTTTTTTTAAAGATTTTATTTTTTCCTTTTTCTCCCCAAAGCCCCCCGGTACATAGTTGTGTATTCTTCGTTGTGGGTTCCTCTAGTTGTGGCATGTGGGACGCTGCCTCAGCGTGGTCTGACGAGCAGTGCCATGTCCGCGCCCAGGATTCGAACCGACGAAACACTGGGCCGCCTGCAGTGGAGCGCGCGAACTTAACCACTCGGCCACGGGGCCAGCCCCGAGACCATGTTCTATTCATTTATACATGTATATTTATGTATTTAGAAAAAAATACATGAGAATTTTCTCCCTGTGTTGTCTTTATTCTTGGTGTTTTACTTGATAATATATTAGGAAATCTTTTTATAAGCCACTATTCATGCGTCTCCATGGTTCTTTTACTGGATGCATAGCAGTTCATTAAATGGAATTTATTCAGTTTCTAAACATGTTTTTTATGGATCTTTTCCTTCCTCCTTCTTTTTTTTTTTTGGAGGAAGATTAACCCTGAGCTAACATCTGCTGCCAATCCTCCTCTTTTTGCTGAGAAAGACTGGCTCTGAGCTGACATCTGTGCCTGTGTCTTCCTCCATGTTATACCTGGGAAGCCTGCTACAGCATGGCTTGACAAGTGATGCATAGGTCTGCACCTGGGATCCCAACCGGTGAACCTTGGGGCTGCGGAAGCGGAACGTGTGAACTTAACCACTGTGCCATGGAACTGGCCCCTCCTTCCTCCTTCTTGATTTCATGAAACAAGGGAATTTTCATGAATTTTATTTCCTTCTAATGAGTCGACTTTATGATGTCGATGTAATGAGATTATTGATCTTAAAGAGAACCATATAGGGGATATTGTACATGAGCTGTTAGTTTTCATTGTTGTGATTACAGGAAGGTCTTCTCTCTCAGTGAAGAAGAATAGTAACGGTTTAAAGAGTTCATATTATCAGTAGTTGTTCAGTAGAGCACTATGGGGTTACTTGATAGCCTATCAAACCAGGTTAAAAAGCTTATTAAGGGATTATTGGATTTGAAAGCTTATCAAATAATCATCATATTTTCTGATTATAATTAGAAAGCACACTGTAATCTCACCACCCAGACATAACTTTTGTTATACTTTTGGTCAATTTTTTTCCTCTAGGTAAATATTTTTGTAGATGCGTAAGCCTGGTTTCTGAAACCATACTTCCTGGGTTCAAATCCTAGTTCTGCCATTTGTAAGCTATGTGTTTTTGAGTAAGTTCCATGAATGTTCTAAACCTCAGTTTCTTCATCTGTAAGATGGGAGCTTAATAGAACTTCCCTCCTAGTTGTGAGAATTTAGTGAAATAAATACATGTAAAGCATTAAGCCTGGCATATAGTAAGTATTCAATAAACATGACTTAGAACTACAATATACAACAATGTCCTAGGGCTTTGGGGAGAAAAAAATGGGGGGGGGGAAATTGGCAATAGATGTTAGCTCAGGGCCGATTTTCCTCACCATAAAAAAAAAAAGCATACTTAAAAAAACAATAAATTAAAAGAATATAAATAAGTATTTAAGCAATTTGGACTATACTGCAGTTAATTAGGTATCTTCTTTACTCATTTAATATATTCTGAACATCTCCAGGTCATTAAGTAATCTCCTTAATTACTATTTAATTTTTAAAAATAGCATGCCATCACATGATAATATGATGTATATTTCATATAACAATCCATTATTATTAGGCAGTTAAACTAGTTAATAAAATTTACTCTATTAAAAATATCATTTATAATTTTTGTATTCTTATCTGATTTAAAAATTGAATAGCTAAAGCCAATAATGTGTTCCCAGTTTTAAGGCTTTTGAAACCTGTTGCTAAACTGAACAATAGGGTTTGATGGATTTTAAAATCCCTATTTTTAAAACTTTTTCAGTGATTTTTAAATAAAAAAATTATATCTCTTCTTGGTTTATTTTCTATTAGATGAAAATCATGGTTTAACAGTGTAAAACAATAATAGTCATGGATTAAATATGTGGTATAAATGATATAACACAAGATTTTATGGATCCTATAAATATTGTTTTTCAAAATAATTATGTTGCTAGGGCTGGCCTGGTGGTGCAGTGGTTAATTTTGCACATTCTGCTTTGGTGGCCTGGGGTTCGCCGGTTTGGCTCCCGGGTGCGGACATGGCAACACTTGGCAAGCCATGCTGTGGCAGGCATCCCACATAGAAAGTAGAGGAAGATGGGCACAGATGTTAGCTCAGGGCCAGTCTTCCTCAGCAAAAAGAGGAGGATTGGCAGGAGATGTTCGCCCAGGGATAATCTTCCTCAAAAAAAAAAAATTACGTTGAAAGATAGGATACCCACTTGTTATATTCATGGTTACATTTGCCAAAATATTTTTGAAGTTATTCTTCAGCAATTGCATAAAGACATAAAAATTTTTTGTATATTATGATAGATTATTATTATTTTCTATAACAAAATGTAATTGAACTTTATCCCAAATTTTTCCATCAGAGTTGACAAAATAAATTGTTTACAACATTTTCTTTACTCAATATCCAACCTCCTCCTTCATAACCAGAACCTTATTTTTTTTCAGCTAGTGTGGCTACGACGTGTTCAGCCCTGGCAATAGATTATGGCTGGTCCAAGCCAATTCTCAGGATGTCTTACAACACGACATGGTCTTAAGAACCTGCTCTGTCAATAGGACTCGACCAGAAGTCTACTCAAGGTGTTTGCTAAGGCTTTTGCTTTCCTCATTAAAGGAGATGGTTGCAGCTCCCCAACTTTTCTTGTTCTTCTCTCTTCTTCCTGCTTCGAATGAAGCCAAGATGGTTGGATCTGCAAAACCATCTGTGACCAGAAGATCATCTCAACCTCACTGAGCTTCTGAGACAACACTAACAGCTGCCCTCCTCCAGATTTCTTACTGTATGGGGGAAAAAATCTCTCCTATTCTTTTAAGCTACTGATGGTTTTTCTCTTATGTGATTTGAAGGCATTCCTAAAACATAAACCCTGTTACTTTTACAACTGCTGTTGAAACATACTTCTTTAGAATTTATCAAAATTGAATACTTTGGTAGTATATATGACTTCATGAAAAAAACAGGTTGGTTTTTAAATGAGTATTTCAAAGAAATTGCAGAATTTAGAGTTGGAAGGAACATTAGAGATCATCTAAGTCATAAGTTCTTAATGGTGGATGTTCATCAAAATTACCATTGGAACTTTAAAGAACTGTACATATCTGGGCCCCATGCCCCGGCATTGTGGTTCAGCAGATCTCAGGTACAGCCCAGGCTTCTGTGTTTTTTAAAACTATGGGGTAATTCTAACATCAGCCAGGAATGAAAGTTACTGATCTATACCTACTGCTCTCAAACAGCGATCTGTGGACTAACCCGAGATATGTGGATCCAGCAACAGACAAGAATTTTTCAGCCCACATAAGGGAAGTAATTTTTTGCAGTTGTATTACTAGACAAATCTCAAATCCTGGTAAGTGGGAAAGAAACAGTTATTGTAAATTCGAGCTAACTATAGCCAATTTTTCTCCTAGAAAATAAAACTATCAAGAACAGGATTTGATATAATTCTTTCGACTCTCTCATTCTTTCCTGAGATCTTCACCTTAACTTCACTGCTCACGGCTGTGCAGACTTCCAGTGTCTGCTGAGCTTTAGTCCAATGGCCTGGGTCTACCTTGTTTGAAAGATTAGGCCAAGTTGATGAACGGAGGCAGCTTGGATTGGGCTGTTGTCTGAACATGGTGACAGCTGTCACTGTGCCCTCCCCCACACCTAACTTCTCTACCAAAGGAAAGTGAATTTGCCACGGAAGCTGATTTGGGCATTGTTTGGTTGAGTCTCATTTCAGTCATATGTACAATTACTTTAGAAATTCTTCCACATCTCATCTGACAAATCATTTGGGTTTCTATTTAATGTGAAGTCTCAAATAGTTTAGATAATTCATTATTAGTAAATAGCTATTCTCCAAAATGAGCTACAGAAAGTTTTTAGATATAAGGTAAAGATTCAGAAATAGTTACTAGTTCTGGACCTGAAATAATAAGGGAACAGTTTAAATATCAAATTATGTTGCCTTATTAAAGATAAGTTGTATCACTCTCTCGAGCTCATTCAGTTCCAATTTAGCCGTTTTCCATTTAAAACCAGGTTAATCTTATTTTGTCAATTCATAACTCATTCTAGGAAATGTATTTTGTATGCATATATATTCAAAAACACAAATACATATATAATATATATTACATACGGTTTACGTATATATACACACACATATCACGTATATGCATATATATAGTGGATAGGGTTATATGCATGTATGTATATATGTAATATATACATATATAGTGTATAACAGTATATATGAATATATCTGTATATATACATACATACACACATACATATTTATTCTAAAGTACGTTACATGGTTTCTTAGAAATGACAGAAATATTTTTGAAGACATTTCCATCTTTGCCTACTCCATCTCCAAAAGATTCTGGGCTGCTTGTAGAACTGAAGGTCTGCTTTAGGCAGTGCTTATTATAGAGAGTGCATCTTATGTAACTGGATCCTAATGGCTGTGGTTACTCAGGGCCTTGGTTATGTTGTCCTTCTCATTGTATTCTAGGCAGCAAGTGGCAGAGAAAACTTAGGCTCCAAGAGGCTCAGATTCCCATGGGCTGTGTCATTGTTAGAGCCACTGCAGAGCCAGTAGCCTGGGGCTACGCAAAGATCGTGTTTACTGGCGTTCCTCACAAGACCCCTAGTTGTATGCCAAGCCCGAAGCCTGCCCCTCAGGCCGAAGCTCCTGGACCAGCCTAGGCCTCTTTCACGGAAAGACTGGTGGTGTGCTTCAGTCAGCTGTCTGTGCAGTGCCCTAGGGGTGGTAGTCTGCCAAGAACTGTCCCTCCAACTGTTATAGTCCCACGGAACC
>NW_025794420.1:0-3740 GCF_021613505.1 Equus quagga | reverse complement strand
AGCCATATGGGGACATTTCAGTATTTTGATTGGTGAGGTTGTGTGTGGGCCCACGTTCAGCAGTTTGGTGGCATTCCCCTGCTGGACCCCATCCCTGCTCCTCTCATGCCTCATCTTTCAAAACTCCCAACAGGAAACTTTGCCATCCCCATAACACATAACCACATAACCACAGCACAAGATTGGAGAAAAAGAACACAGCCATCCTGGGGGCTACATGCTGTATAGGATCAGGGCCAGCTGGCCCTTTAGTTCAAGTTGGTAACAACACGACTGAGAGTGTAAATTAGTGATTGTTCGAGACCATGAACCTCAGAACCACATGGGCTGAGACGTCACCCTGGGCAGCTAGGGAGAGTGTGGGTCATGCAGCGGCCAGGATGAAGGTCCATTTTCCAGGCAAACCAGAGCTCACGGCTGATCCATCAGGCCTGGCTAGGTAGGAATGGCCACGATGTACCTGACAGAGAGGCTGGGGCCTTAGGGAATTTCTGCCCAAAAAGAATTGTAGAAGGAAGTGAGGGATGCTGGAAATCTAGTTCACAGGGAGCAGTGACGCTTATGCAACAAAGCTCTGTTGTAGCTTTAAACGCTGCATCACAAATCTTTCCCTCTGGATAGGAAACAAGCAGGAAAAGGACTTCCAAGGTCATGGACCAGGATCCCAGGAGGAGTCCAATCCAGGTAAAGGGTGAACAGGGAGCCCCTAGAGGCGGCCTGCAGAGGGATGTCCTGCCTGCCCTTAGTCCGTCTGCAAATGGTCTTCCTCTGGCCTTGTCCTTTCCACGTGCAACACTTTAGCTTTTTACATTTTTTTCCCCATTTAGTGTTGATGCATTTCCAGAGATTGATTACAAAACTACGTCTTTCAGTAATTGATCAAAAGAAAGCTCTGCAAGAGAAGCAGAAAACATTCCGTCTCCCTCGAAAGCTGTAGAAAGGCAGCCACTGTCCCGGGGCAGAACATGGTGCTGGCAAGTGCCACCTGGAAGACACGCACATATCTGTGCTGGTTGCTCTGCTGGGAAAGTCCCTCCGGCCTCTAAATCCAGGGGGATCTGAGGGGCTGTCTCTGCTCCTGGCCCAGGGGAACCACACTGAAACGAACCTGTCCTCTGAGGAATGGGGACGTGGGAGGTCCTTAACTAGCCAGGGACAGGGGCTGGCCTTCCTCCCTTCTCTCACATACAATGAGCTGTGACCATGCACCAGTTCTTAATTCAAGGAGGAAGGTGAGGTTCTGTGTCTCATTTATATGAGCACAGGAGGTGAATGATACCACAACTCCCAGGCTGTAACAGAAACAGGAATTTAATAAACATTCAAATGGAACATTCAGTATTAAAGTGATAATATGCCTCCTCCCCAATAGGTCAATAGACACTGGGGTAGAGATGTCAGGGAGTTGGAGGGGGGTCATTCCCTCCCCATTCAGATTTGGGGGAAACCAGGAAAATCCTTACAATGTCCTCCTTCACATCAGGATGGGAAGAGCTGGTCTGGTGCACCCCAAGTGTCCCAGTCATGTCCCTGTGCCTGAAGAGTCTGAGCTTGTGGTAGTCTCCAGAGTGTGACAGTTCCCTGAGAAGGGCATGACAGCTGAATGGAAGAAAGAGGCTATTTTGGGGTCCCTCCCTGAGATGCATGGCCCACCTCCCTGCCGCCACTGCACTCTGTGCTCCAAACCCTGTGCTGAGTGCTCAGTGCATCCACAGCACCCCATTCATCCCTGACACTGAGGTACCATAAAGCATCACCCATTTCATAGCGGGCAACCGAGTCCCAGCAAGGAGAAGGGAGTGGCCCGTCACAGGACTGGTCAGCAGGGGAGCTGGGATCCAGGCACAGACTGAGCCCAAGGCTTTACTGAGCCCCTGGATTCAGTCCCTGCTGCTCCCGACACTCACTCAGCCCTGAACGTGACGATGGCCGGTTCTTCTTGGTCCTGAAGAAGCCTCGCATTTTGCTCACATTCAGGTATGGGGGCTCCTGTTTTTCAAATGTGTCCTTTTGGATCCTTGCATTTAAAGAAATCTCTGAGATAACCAAAAGGAAATGTCCATGCTCCCTGACTTATTTACTTAAAGAAAAAAATATTGTGTTCAAGTTGTTGAGCAGTATTGAAATGTTGGTGAAAATACTCAATCTATGAGGCTACCCTAAAGCCCGGAGAGGTGTTGTCCCGCTCTGCTGGCCATGAGAAGTAGGTGGAAGTCACTGGGGGGACATCATCTGGCTTGTTCGCCTCATCTGTTTCCTGTTCATCTCACACATTCTTTCTCTCCAAAGTGGACTCAAGGCCTGGAGTTGGAAGACCTGTATTTTGATCATGATGACAAAAACCACAGTGCAGCAAAAAAATCACAATGCTATATGCTGCCTGAAAGCCTCTGATTTGCTGTATCAGCTCTGGACTGCTTATTCCTAGACTTCTCCATACGTGATTAAAGGTAACCTCCAACTGGTTGAAGCCAAAGGTTTTTTTGGTTTGTTTTGAGGTCTGTTAATGTCCAGCTGAATGCAGTATCTAGCTGGTAAATGTATTTGTTAGTCAAATTTTATAAATGCTCCCTATTTCTTTGAAAACAATGTGTATTCACCAAAGTTCGGTTATAGAGTCTGTGCCCATTAATTCAAGCTAATTGTGTTTTGGGATGCACTGTGTACGTTAAGGTTGTTTTCTCAAACTAATTTAGTGATGGGTGTATATTGAAGTCTTCCTATAGTTATGGATTAACAAATTATTATTTGTAATTCTGTCATTTTTCTTTATATATTTGGATGTAACATAACTAAGTACATACAGGATCAGGTATTTTCTTGTGAATTATTCCTTTTATGTATGGGCCATATTTTTTCATAGCAAAGTATTTCCATACATTAATAAATGATCAAACATTTATAAAGGCTTTCACATATGCCAGGCACTCTTCTAACTGCCTTATGAATATTAATTTACTGAGTAGTCAATATAAGCTTAAGAAGTATGTTCTATTAATGTCCCCATTTTACAGATGAGAAAACTGGCATGGTACATTTATGATACTTGACCAAGCTCACTGGCTAGTAAATAGTGGAGCCCAGATACAAACCCAAACAGTCAGCACTCATCCACCAGCCTATTTATTGAGTATATTTTATATGCCAGACACTGAGACAGTGGTGTCTATAGCGATGAGTGAAGCTCCAGTTTTGCTATTAAAGCACTTACATTCTAATAGGGAAAGACAGATTATAGAAAAATCAAGAAAATATGTTATTATAAGTGTCATACAGAAAATATAAACATTCTAAGATAGTGAAGGTGGATTGAGATTTGTCTTTTTATATAGAATAGGAATGGAAAGCCTCAGAGTTATAGGGCACTTGAACGGAGATCTTCATGAGTTGGGACAGTGAGTCATATGAATTTCTGTGGCAAGAGCACTCTTAGCATGCAAAGGCCCACAACACAGAGGCCAGTGTGACTGGAGAAGATCACATTGGGGATAGTGAGGGAGTGGTAGAAGCTGATGTGGTCAGAGACTTGGTGGGTCCTGATCTTTTTGGGTTTTATGGGTCACCATTAGGACTTTTCCTTTTCCTTTCAATGAGTCGGCATACCAGTCAGAGTCCCAGCAGGAAACACTAGACACACTCAGACTAGGATTATTCAAGTAGAGTTTTCATAGAAGGCCTGAGAGTTGTGGACAGCATGGAGGAAAACCACAAAAGGTGGTTGGTACTTGGTAAGCTGGTAA
>NW_025794419.1:0-2813 GCF_021613505.1 Equus quagga | reverse complement strand
TTTAAATCTACAAACAATAAAAGTAATATAATAAAAGATGAAATTTGGGTATATTGTGTATTAATCAGGGGTTTCCAGAGAAATAGACCCAATAGGATGGATGTGTGTGCATATACATATATAAAACTTTTAATTATATCTAAAAATACACATATTTATATATAAATTTATCGCAGGATGGCTCATGAGATTACGAAGGCTGACAAGTTCCTAGATCTGCAGCTGGCGGGCTGGAGACCCCGGAGAGCTGGCGGCACAGTTCCAGCCTGAGGCCAGCAGGCTGGAGATCTGAGAATGGCCAATGTTTCCATTGAGTCCAAAGACAGGAGAAAACCCACTCAAAGGTCGTTGGGCAGAAGGAGTGGCCTCTTACTCAGCCTTCTTGTTCTATTCAGGCCCTCACCTCACTGGACGGGGCACACCCGCGTCGGGGAGGGCGGCCTCCTTTACTCAGTCTACTGAGCTCAAACGCCCATCTCACCCAGAAATGCCCTCACAGGTCGCACCCAGGATAACGTCTGACCAAATACCTGGGCACCCTGTGGGCACTGCGGTAGGCACCAACGTGGCGATGGATCTCAGGGGGCAGCAGCTGGGCCCTCAGTCCATCACACTCCCTGTAGGAGGTCTGCAGGGACATGCTCATGGCCGCCACAAAACTATTTTAACAGAGATGCTCAGACTCCCACTTAAGATGTAGAAAGTGGGCAAGAGCATCACTCTTGTCCTGACAAGAAAGAGCTCCGTGGGCTGGGGGAGGGGTGGACTTCTTCCCTATCTTGATGGTGGTGTTGAATTCACAGATGTATACACATGTCACAATTTACTAAATTGCACACTTCAAATATGTGCAGTTTGTTGTATGGCAACTTGCCTCAATAAAATTTAAAAAGTACTTAAGTAAAAATACATAAGATGCCAGAACATTCTTCGTAACATAAAAAGTGTGAGTGCTGTTTCAGAAGTCTTTAAGCGGATACAGGAGTCCGCAGACAGTGTTCTGGATCCTTGCTTTTGGAAGCCTCTGCTGTTCCGCACACCCAAGCCCAAGGGCTCCACCCCCACAGCCGCCAGCAGCCCATCCTACCCTGCCTGGCTCCCCCCCGAATACCGGGGGCCACTCACCCGGCCACTCAGGACAGGCCTCTCTCCGGGTCCTCTGGGCCATGTCCGACATTATTAAGGTGGGGAACGCCCCTTCCTCTGCCTGAATGGGGAGAGGAGGCTTCCCATGACCTCTTCCCGCAGGCCCGAAGCATTCCGTGGGACACACCCTAGCACTTCACCCTGGCCATGGCTCATTAAAGCACAATGCTGGGCTCTTAAAGTTTTACTCTGTCCTTAAAACATCTCCAATGAGGGGCAGCCCAGTGGCAGAGTGGTTAAGTTCATGTATTCTGCTTTGGCAGTGTGGGCTTCCCCCATCCGAATCTTGGGCAAGGACTTACACACGGCTCATCAAGCCATGCTGAGGCGATGTCCCACATACAAAATAGAGGAAGATCGGCACAGATGTTAGCTCAGCAACAATCTTCCTCAAGCAAAAAGAGGAAGATTGGTAACAGATGTTCACTCAGGGCCAATCTTCCTCACCAAAAAACAAAAAGACACCAAAAAACAGTACTCCAATAAACAGTACTGACAAGAATTATTATTCCTTTGACTAAAGCACAGTCTACAGCATGGTGTGGTTTAAAGCTGAAGGCAACTTAAGAGAAGAAAATAAATTCAAGACAGAAACTGGGAAGAGCCTCTTGACCCTCAATTCAGGTCCGTTACCACCAACATCAGTTATTACGGGCACGGGAGCAGCTAACAGCTCAATGGCTGTGCATCCAGTGTTCTGCTGAGCGCGATACAGGCGTCATCTGATTGAAGTATCACCAACAGCCTTAGGAGACAGACGCACTTCCTATTCCCGGTTTAAAGAGGAGGAAATGTTAACCTGAAGGAATTCAGTCACCTGGCCAAGGACACAAAGCGGTGGGACCCCCAACGCCACAACCCCATCTACTGAGAGATGACACTAAGCTGCAAGAGGAAAACAGCTACAGTTGCTCTGACTTCTCAACTTGGAATAAAGGATGCCATACCTACAAGAGTGAGAAAGAAAAAAAAGCAGTCCTCTGTCATCCAGAGGCTGGCCCGACCCTCACTGCAGCCACGCTGCTCTCCTAATGGACATAAACCATCTCAGAGAACGCCAACCTCAGTCAAGGTCCCTCTGAGACCACAAGAAAATGAGACAAAATCAGGCAGCATCATAATTTGGTCTAAGTACAGACAAAACCAATGTCTGTGCCTCCCCAAAACACCAAACATCCCCTCTTTTGGCCAAAATGAGTGACTGCTGTTTCTTTACCAATTACAACCCTAACCTTGATTTAGTCTCCCCTCCCCAGAAATAAGATTTTTTGACACCCAGTCATAGAATTGCCCCCTCTTTCTGACAGCATCCAATCCAGAAGGAACCCCTGCTTCCCTAGACCCTTCTCAAAATCACCCAACCCAAGCCCACATCTGTAGCAGGTTCGTTCCAACACCTTCTTACTGAGACACCCCCGCGGTCCCCCCATGCTGTGCGGTCTGAACTATAGTGTGCTCCTGGTGGTCTTTGGCTGGAGCGCGTTGACAAGAGAAAGCACAGGGCCTTGCTGTAGTGCCTCTGTGATAAGAGGACATATAAGCAGAGATGTAAATTAAACAAGAAAAGGTGGCTATTGGGGGATTCCTGGGGCAGAGCATCCTGGAAAAAAGCAAACAAAATACAATGCAAAAAGGAGCTGACTTGGAGGAACCCAAGGGGGCGAGTG
>NW_025794418.1:0-11786 GCF_021613505.1 Equus quagga | reverse complement strand
TAGTCCCTGCAGTTCATCTGCAAGATTCACCGTAGTGTTGATGCTTGTGCAAATCTGTGTGATGATGCCGTTAAAAATCTGCAAGTTATAAGAATATTAAATCTCATACAATAAACTCTATTATCATGCATAAGAATGAAATGAATTCACCTGGTTAATCAACAACTACTAAATATTTATTTAGCATTTGGAGTTTACAAAGAGATTTTACATGTTTAATATCATGTAGGTGTGGTAGAAATTCACTGTGTCTATTGCTAGAGAATTAATAATATTTTAAAAATTTGGTATTGTAAAATACATGAGGAAAAGAAAAAAAGTCCGAAGGATAATGTTTCTTTTATTTAGAACACATTCCAGAATCCTTTTTTGAATTTTATTATTTTTAAATCCAGGTTTGTTGAGGTATTATTATTCTGCAAAGAACTGCACATATTTAATGTATGCAATTTGATGCTTTTGGGCCTGTGTATCTATCTGTAAAACCATCCACAATTAGGATAATAGACATATCCATCACTTCCAAAAGTTTCCTCATGTTTCTTTTTTCTTTTGTGGTAAAAACACTTAACATGAGATGTACCCTTTGAACAAGCTTTTAAGTGCACTGTTCAGTATTACTAACTGTAGACACTATGTTGTATGACAGATTTCTAGAACTTATTCATCTTGCATAACTGAAACTGTATACCCATTGAACAGCAACTCCTCATTCCCCCATTCCCACCTCGCCCCAGCCCTGGCAACCACCACTCTACTTTCCCTTCCTCTGAGTTTGACTATTTTTTATCTCATGTAAGTGGAATCATGCTGTATTTGTTCTTCTGTGACTGATTTCACTGTGATTAGCATAATATCCTCAGGGTTCATCTATGCTGTTGCATATGCTAGGATTTCCTTCTTTTTAAGGCTAAATAATAATCCATCCATGTATATATCACATTTTCTTTATCCATTCATCCATCGATGGACATTTGGGTTGTTTCCATATCTTGGCTATTGTGAATAATGCTGCAGTGAATGTGGGAGTGCAGATATCTCTTTGCATTCCAGAATATTGATGAACCTCATATTATCATTATTGATAGCTATTAAGAGTTTATTTATAGAGCAATGATAAATATATTGCTCTGCTTAACAGAATACCAGAGGACAAGAAGTTTAATGTTTCACCTTCTACATTGTAGGCAAATTCAATGAAGACCACTGGTTCTGTTGTGGAGTAAACTGTTATTATTTTACCAGTGAAAATGAAAACTGGATGGGATGTAAAGAGACTTGCCAACGTTACAATTTATCTTTTTTGAAGATAGATGATGAAGATGAACTGGTATCATGGATTGTTACATTTACTTTTATTCTCTTGGACTCTATCATTTTGGACCCAAGATATTGAGGATGGGGGGAGTTCAGAAAGAGGGACCTTGAGTTATTCTTTGCGTTTTGTCTGTTGAGTGAGTAAAAATTGCATAGTTAAGAGTCTCCCAGGAGACCCATGCCTGCTAATAGGCATATGATTTTGTTACTTACTAAGCATTCCATACATATTATCTATCCTAATGACCATCCTTATTTCTAATATGGAAACCTCCTTGAAGGTACACTTTGGGTCTTTGCAATCATCTCCCTCTCTAATGAGTCTGCAGGAGACCTGTTCACAGAGAAGTATGTTTTTCCTTCAGTGAAGTACTTAACCCTTTGGTAGATTGCAGCCTGGAACCAGTGATTATTTCTCACTATAAAGTGGCAACTAAGAAGCCAGAGGCAATACTGTTTAGTAGTTACTGTTAGGAATACAGGAGCTAGACTGCCTGGGATAAAATCCACTTCTGCCACTTACTGGCTGGGTGTCCTTGGCTAAAGTACTTAACCTCTCTGAGTCCCAGTTTTCTGATTTGCAAAATGGAGATAACAGTGAGAAACATAAAAGTGATAACAGTTTTACAAATTAACTTTATGGCGATTTTCACTGCATCTGTAGGTAACATTTACTTGATCAATATTCTTATATATTACGTTAAGAAGTATATCCTTCAAAAAGAATTATAAAAAGGGAAAATACAGTGATGACAATATCAAAATTATCTCTTTTTTTTAAAGATTAGCGCCTGAGCTAACAACTGTTACCAATCTTCTCTTTTTTCCCCTGATTTTTCTCCCCAAATACCCCCAGTAAAGAGTTGTATATTTTAGTTGTGGGTCCCTCGAGTTGTGGCATGTGGGATGCCGCCTCAGCATGGCCTGATGAGCTGTGCCACGTCCGTGCCCAGGATCCGAACCAGTGAAACCCTGGACCACTGAAGCGGAGGGTGGGAGCTTAACCACTCGCTCATGGGGCCGGCCCCCGAAATTATCTTTTTAATTTGTTATTAATAATAACTATCCACACACAGAAAATGTGTTTTTATAGAGAAATGTTTGCAAAGATCAACCTGAAACCTCTATTTATCTTTTAGGAAAACAGCACAAAAATTATATGCAAGCCTAACAGGTGTTTTAAATCATGACATAAAAGAATTTGTGATATCAAGTCATAAAGTAACTTTTTATGTTTGTTGCATTAAAACGCCATTAATTTAAGCCTATACTTTAAAGTACATTCAGTCATTTAATCAGACATTATGTAATATGCCACTTTGATATATTACATTTTTGGACAGTAAATATTTCCAAATACTGCCTTTTTTTCCTTCACCTCTTCCAACTACAGCAAGGCTTTCTCTTATGAGGCCCAAGGCTCTAAGGCACATCTCCTCACATACATTTGTTGTTTTAATAAAATTGTTTTGAAGATTCCTTTTTTCACTTAAGAGTATGTAATGATCATTTTTCTACCTCTGTAAATATTTTTCTGGAGCATGATTTTGAATGGTTTCATAGAGTGTCATAATTTAATTAATGTCTCCTATTGTTATTTATTTAGATTTTAAATTATTCCATGCTTTAAATAATCTATGAGACTGACAGCCATTTTTAACATAAATAATCCTGGAGAAAATTACTTTGAAAACTGAAAATACAGAGATTGAGGGAAGGGAAGGTTTTCTAGGAAGGAAGGGTGAAGGATGATTTGGAGAGGAACAGAGTACTGGCCAGAGAAACAGCTAGGCCCTTTACCTGTCCTCCTTTTCATTATCTAACAGGTGGGCATTTACTCACATGATATGTTTTGTTTCCTTAATAGAACTTTGTTCAACGCCAGACTTATAGAGATAGCTACTGGATTGGATTATCATACAATGCAACGGAAAGTAAGTGGAAATGGATTGACAGCGGCATGTCTTCTGGAATGTAAGTCTCTGGAATGCATCCAAACTCTCATATTGGTGTTGGAGTTGGAATTGTATCTAAAAGGAATCTTCTCTTATTTTGCACAGCTTCACTCATTTTCAAGCAGAGGTCATTGGTAAGAATAAGTAGAATGACTAAGAAAGTGTTTTAGGAAGTATGGGTAAAAAGGAAGACATGCATCATACGGAGTTATTAATAATAATAAAATTATGATTCTAAACGCATGCTTAGAAGGATGTGTTATGAGGTACACAAAATCATAAAGTGAAGTGATATGAAGAGATTCGACCATCCTGACTTAGCCAAAGTGATCCCTCCCATAACCTCCAATGAGTATTTTGAATATTCCAAAAACTCATTGGAAACTCCTTTACATTATTAGCTTCTATTATCTATAAATATAAATACATGTGAGAATACACACACACATATAACTTCACTGTAGTTCTTCTATTTTGAAGTGGAGTATTTTTTAAACTCTTGAGTTTATGTTTAATTATAGTCTGCTGTTAAACTGTTCAATGACTTTTTAAAAAATATGAACTATGTATTATATATATATATATTTTTTAAGATTGGCCCTGAGCTAGCATCTGTTGCCAATCTTTTACTTCTTCATTTTTTTTCTTCTCCCCAAAGCCACCCAGTACATAGTTGTATATTCTTGTTGTAGGTCCTTCTAGTTCTGCTATGTGGGACGCCACATGAGCATGGCTTGATGTGCGGTGCCCAGGCCACGCCCAGGATGCGAACTGGTGAAACCCTGGGCCGCTGAAGCGGACCATGCGAACTTAACCACTCAGCCAAGGGCCTGACCCCCATATTATATTTTTATTTCTAGAATTTCTCTTTTATGTTTCAAAATTTTCTTGCTAGTTACTCATATTTTCAATCTGTCTTTCATTTCTTGGAAGATATTAAATGTTCTTATTTTATATTTGGTATCTGATCATTCTTATCTTTGTAGTTTTGTGGTTCCACTGTATTGTTTCTGCTGGTTTTTGTCCATGATGCTATTTTCTTTGTAGCATTTAGTGATTTTTTTTTCCTTTTTGATCTGCTGTGAAAATTATTTAAGGATTGAGATGAACGTGGCTTCCTCAAGAAAGAATTTGCTCTTTTGGATGCCTTGGGGCACTATGAATCTGGGTCACTGATTCTAAATGCTAAAGTCTAGTTCTTGGCTGAAAACCTACAAAAGGTGTCATACAGGAGGTTACCTTAATGTAATCGTAGCCTGTAAGTACACTTACTAGGCAAACAATCTCAGAGGTCACAGAACAGAAAGGCTCACAGGCCAAATTAACATGCTCAAATTGCACAGTTAATTCAACAATTTAAACCACATCGTACTATGCTAGGGGAAAGAAATGGGATAGCTCTCACACTTGGGTGGGATGGGATACGTTGTCACACTAGGATAAGGTGCAAGTAGGTGAAAGGATCACCTGAATCCTGGGTTATGCAATCTTCACGTGGCCTGACTCTCTCTGCTGCATAACCCTTCCCTGCTGATGGTTTCTAGCACCAGACTTGAGGTTTGAGTAAAGGGACCCAACAGGCAGAAGGTTCTTGTGGCGATCATGCACATTTTTTCTACTGAGGAGATACAGGAGTATGTAAGCCTGTCTATAGCTACAGCTTTCCAATTAACCTTATGAGCAGCTATGGGTTTTATTTGAGTTTCTGAGGCAGAGGGCCAGATGAATGTCACAAGTCGGTGGGGAACTTAAGACCTCGTGAATGTTGAGGATCTATGTGCATCATGTATATTTTGAGTCTTCTATTTAGTGTCTACTTGGTTCCTTCTTCCTTTCCCATGATCAGCACACACGTTCTCCTTACTGTATCTATACCTAGCATGTCTCATAGGTTACTTACATATACATTCTCTACATCTTATGTGTTCTGACTCTGCCTCATGAGCTACTTAGTTTCATTTACCTACCTTGTTTATTTCTCTTTATTCCTGTAGCAATTTTGAATATTCTTAAATAATGTAGCAAATGCAGATTACATGAGGGATGGTGTATGATTTTGAACTCTTAGGTGGGATTATTCTTTTTCTCTTCTGCTTAAGACCAAGATTCAAGACAGTTCTTGGGTGGTTTATACTGAAGATACATCCCTTTGGCGTCTTAATTCTATGTAGCTTGCTTTCTATTTAGAATCATAGGTGGAATTCATTATTCAACCTATTATATCAATGAAGGGAAAATCTGACTTCAGAGGTTCACTTATCCTTTTGGGTTCCCACATTTCCTTTAACCCTCAGCTTGAGTATGAAGTTGCTTCTTGCCAATTCATAAATGTATTCAAGAAGGATTAAATATTTTTATTCAGCATTTTTAATTATTTCAATAGGAAGATAGTTCTCGTATCTCATCCACCACTTTGCTGAGATAGAAATCTCACTGTTAGATATTTCTCAACGGATTGTCATGTTTTAGCTAATGATTACTATCAATGGGGTAGGGAAGGAAAAGAAAAAAAGCAAATAAAAACATCAATTAAACAACCTCATCTCTGCCCATATTCCAATTCTCCTTTTTCTCCTTAAGGTATATGCACACCAGACTTAGTTATCTCTGTCACAGGGATTCAGTTCTTCTTTTTTTTATTTTTGAGGACAATTAGCCCTGAGCTAACATCCACTGCCAATCCTCCTATTTTTTTGCTGAGAAAGATTGGCTCTGGGCTAACATCTATGCCCATCTTCCCCTACATTTTATATGTGGGATACCTGCCACAGCATGGCTTGATGAGCAGTATATTGGTCCACGCCCAGGATGTGAACCTGTGAAACCTGGGCTGCCAAAGCAGGACCTGCGAACTTAATTGCTATGCCACTGGGCTGGCCCCCAGTTATTCTCCTTTTAATCTCTCACCTTTACTGAAAAAGTTAACCTAAGAAAGCAGGCTTGCTATATATCATGAAACCATAGCTATATTGCAAGGTAATTTTGCCTTCTGACCAGAAATTGCTACAGTGGAATAAAATGGAAGATCATGGGTGTGATCAGGAGGCTGTTATTCTAGTTAATGGGCTAAAAAGCAAAAGAAAATCTTTTCCTGATGAAGTTATGATTAACGTTTCCATATTCCAGATCTTTAGGCCACAGACTTAAGACGATTATGATTTATGTTCTTGTAAGTTTCAGAATTCAATGATTGACCATGTATGTTTTCTGTTCTACAGTAATTTTAAAATAGTGAGTTTGCCTTCTGGGAGAAGAGGAAAATGTGCGTTTTTAAGCGCAATAAGAATAGCAGATATTGATTGTGCTAAGAAATATAAATGTATCTGTGAGAAGAGAACTGATTGTGATTTCACTGCCTGCTTCAATTGACACAGAAGAAAGGTGAAATGGAATTGTGTCACTTTTTTGTTTGTTTCCTGTGATAATTTGTGATTCCTTACAAATTAATGTTTTTTGACAGGAGGATTTATTCCATTGTGGAAACAGAGATGAGTTGGAAGAAGAAGAAAATGCTATTTTCAACTATGATTTACGAGATCAGATGCCATCAGTCTTCTTGGGGAAGATTTTGTCTTTGGAAAGCAGTTTCCTATCTCTTTAATGGCTCTGAGAAATTCTTTCTCTTTCCCTGAACCCCCCACAGAGCCAATTAGAGAACTCTGGTAAAGAGCCTGGGTCTGTTCCTTATGGATAGGATAAATCATTTCAATAGCCTCTGGGTTTGGGAGATAGCACAATTAAGAACCAAGAAATAGTTTTCCTGCTCCCTCCCAGCCCCCCTTCTAGATACTTACATCGCATTAAAAAAAGAATTTTTTTATTTTACTCTAATTTCCAGCTTATTGAATAGTTGAAAGAATAGTACAAGGAACTCTCATATGACCTTTACCCATAGTTCCCATTTGTTTATATTTTGTTCTAGTTGAGCTTTGCAGTTCTCTCTCCCTCTCCTTTTGATATCCATTTGATGATAAATTGGGGACATTATGTCCCTTTGTCTAAATATTTTACAAGAACAAGGACTATGTCTTGTACAACCATAGTACAATGATCAAAATCAGGAAATTTAGCGTTTCTACAGTACTATGATTTCATCTATAATCCGCATTCATATTTTGTCAACTGTCCCGACAATGTCATTTATAGGTGTTTCTCCTCCATGTTCACGATCCTGCAGTACATTTGCTTGTGATGTTGCTTTACTCTCCTTTAATCTGGAATAGTTCTTCAGGACTTCTTTGTCTTTCTTAACCTTAACATTTTAAAAATTGACTCTATTGAGTTATACTTTCTCGCAATAAAACACATCTATTTTAAAGCATGAGATCAATGGGTTTTTAACACACGTATACACCTCTTAAATACCATCACATCAAGACATAGAACATTTTCATCACCTCCAAAAGTTCTTTTCTGCTCCTCCCCACCCACCTGAACCCAGGCAAGCAGTGATATGTTTTCTGTCACTATCAATTAGTTTTGCCTATTATAGAGTTTCATACATCGTGTGCTCTTTTGTATCTGGCTTCTTTCTGCTCAGTATATTTTTGAAATTAATTCCTGTTCTTTCGTGTATCATTAGTTCATTCTTTTTGTTACTGAATAGTATTCCATTGTATGGATAATCCACCATTTGTTCATCTACCTATGGACATTTGATGAGTTTCTAAGTTTTGGCTACTATGAATAAAACTGCCATGAACATTTATGTGCAAGCCTCTGTGTGAACATGTTTTTTCATTTCTTTTTATTGAATACCTAGGAATTTGATTGTTGAATCTATAGTAAGTGCATGTTTAATTTTATAAGACATTTCTAGTTTGTTTTCCAGTGTGGTTGCATCATTTTATTTTCCCAGTAGCAACACATGAGAATTCTACTTGTTTCATGTCATTGTCAATACTTGATATTGGCAGTCTGTCTAATTTTAGCCATTATGTTGGGTGTGTAATGGTACCTCATTGTGGTTTTTAATTTGTATTTCCCTAAAGACTAATGACATTGAGCATATTTTCGTGTGTTTATTGGCCATTTGTTCATCTTCTTTTGTGAAGTGACTGTTCAGGCTTTTGCCCATTGAAGTGTCTCATCTATCTTTTTGAAAATTGGGTTTTCTGTCTTATTATGGAGCTATAAGAGTTTTTTATATGATTTAGATACTAATCCCTTGTTAGATATATGTATTGCAAATACTTTCTCCCAGTCTGTGTCTTCCCTTTTCATTTTCTTAATGGTGTCTTTCAAGAAGCAGAAGTTTTAAAATTTGGATGAAGAAAAATTGATCATCTTTTTCCTTTTTTGTGCTTTTTATGTCCTAAGAAATCTTTGCCTACATCAAGGTCACAGATTTTTCTGCTGTGTTTGCTTCTAGAAATTTTATAGTTTTAACATATATTTAGCCTATAGTCATTTCAGCTTAATTATTTGTGTGAGAAAAGGTCTAAGTTCACTATTATTTCATATAGATATCCGGGTTTTCTGCACAATTTGTTGAAAAGACTTCCCTATCCTCCGTTGAATTACTTTGGTGGCTTTGTAGAAAAGTAATTGACCACATCTGTGTGGGTCTATTTCTGAATTCTGTGTTTGTCTCAGTGATCTATGTGCCTATTCTCACAGTAACACCAGACTGTCTCAGTGAGATAGCTTTATAGTAAGGCTTGGTATCAAATGTATGAATCCTCCAAATCTGTCCTTTTTAAAAAGTATATTGGCTATTCTGGAATTTTACTTTTTCTCAAAATTTTTTCAAAAATGCTTGATGAGATTTTGCCTGGGACAGCGTTGAATCTGTAGATTAATTTGGGAGAATTGTCGTCTTAACAATATTGAATGTTAGAATTCCTGACCATTATTTATCTCTTTTTAAATTTCTGTCAGCAGTGTGATACATTTCAGGGTATGTCTTATACGTATTTTGTTAAATTTATATTTTTTGATGCTATTATAAATGCCATTTGACATTCTTTTCAACTTATTTGTTGCTAATTTTTAGAAATGAAATTGGTTTTTGTAAATTGTCCTCATGTCCTAACAGCTTGCTAAGTTTACTTATTTCCTATAGGTTGTTTTCTCCTTCTGTAGATTCATCAGGATTTTTCTGTCCTATGTACATGATTATGTCCCATGAGAATGTAGAAAGATTTATTTATCCTTTTCCTTCACTTTTTCTCTTGCTTTATTGTACTGGTTTATACCTCTGGTACAATGTTGAGAAGTGATGGTAGTAGGCATCCTTGTTCCGGTCTGGCAAAGAGAAGTATTTAGTATTTCACTATGATGTGTGAGGTCAGCTGTAGGTTTTTTTGTAGGTCCTCTTTATCATGTGGAGGAAATTCCCTTCTATTTTTATTGATGGAGACTTTCATCATGAAGGGGAGTTGATTGTTGTTATATGATTTTTCTGCATCTATTGAGATGATTATAGATGTTCGCTTCTAGTCATTTAATATGGTGAATTACATTGATTTGTATTTGAGTGTTAAACAAAACTTACACTGCTTAGATAAATCCCACTTGGTCATGGTGTACTTATCATACTTTTTAATATATTGCTTGATTTTCTTGGGTAATATTTTAAGGAATTTTGTGTTGATAGTCATAACAGATATTGGTCTGTTATTTTCTTTTTTAGATGTCTTTTTGTGTTCATGGTATTGGAGAAATACTGGCCTTAGATACTCATTTGACATTTTTTGGAATATCCATCTATCTTTGAGGATAGGATTTGTATTTTCATTCCTTAAATGTTTGATCAAATTTACTAGTGAAATAATCTGGTCTAAAGTTTTCTTTAGGAGAAGGTATTTAATTAGGAATGCCATTTTTTTAATAGAGCTAGGATTATTTAGACATTCTGTTTTTTTCAATTTTGATAATTTTTATCTTTCAAGAAATCTGTCCATTTTGTTTAAATGGTCAAATTTATTGTCATATTGTTTTTTCATAGTTGTGTAAGTTTCCCAGGGCTGCTATAACAAAGTACCACAAATTTGATGGCTTCAAACAACCGAAATGTATTCTCTCATTGTTGTAGAAGACAGCAGTCCATCACCAAGGTGTCAGTACGCTTCGTCTGAGACTCTGGGTAGAATCTTTCCTTTCCTCTTTCTGGCTTTGGGTGGAGGCTGTCGATCCTTGGTGTTACTTTGCTAGTAGATGCATTCCTCAATTTCTGCCTCTGTCATCACATGGCATTCTCCCCGTGGGCCTCTGTCATAGATGCATTTTCCTCTTCTTATAAGGACTCCACTCATATTGGATTATGGCCCTCTCTAACGACCTCATCTTAAGTTAATTACATCTGCAAAGATCCTCTTCCTAAATACAGTCACATTCACAGGTGCAAGAGTGAGTACTTCAACATATCTTTTTGGAGGACATGTTTCAACCTGTAAGAATAATATTTCCTTATTATCTATTTGCTGTTATTTCCTTCTTATCTCTAATCATGTCCTTTCTTTTCAGATATTGCTTGTATTTCCAATGTTTCTGTATTTGTATTTTTCTTCCTTGATCTGTCTAGCTAGAGATTTATTTCAGTTTTATCGATCTTGTTGAGTAGCAGCTTTTTGTTTCATTAATTCTTTTATGTTTGTCCATTTCCCATATTATTTATTACATCTTTTTGCCTTTATTATTTCCTCTCTTGTGCTTAGAGTTTAACTGCTTTTATTTTCCTGGCTTCTTAAGTGAAAACTTACATATCCTCTTGTCAAACCTACAGCTTTACCTGTGTGAGATCAAAGTTAAACTAGAAAGTTCATAAAGCTTTTGATAAACAGGTTCAAACATCCCCCATCACCGGACAGTACACTGGACCTAGATCATGTGTTTTCCCTGGTCTCTCAGCGCACCGGTCTCTCTCACCTGGATGCTAGCCCAGCAATCTACTCAGAGCTGCCCCTGCAATGCTTGTTTTGTACCCATGGTTATACAACTAGGTTATCATAATTTGTACAAGGCCAGACTTTGGCACAGCTTCCATCATGTCCACCTTGGTAAGAGCCATAGTAGATTCAGTGCCCAGGTTGACCAGGTCCCTCAGAGGCTGCGGCTGTCAGAGGTGTCCTGAAGGGCTCAGGTAACACAATCCAGAAATGCAGGGATATAAATGCCCTATATGGAAAATTTTCATGTGAAAAGGACAGAAGACAAGAAAGACACTGTCAGGGAGCTATTAGTCCCCTCCTACAATCTGATGGACCCTTTGAAGATCTGTGTTTGTGTAAGGGCTGCTCAGAGATATTCCATGTGAATGAGTAGAAAATGGTATTCTTGTGAAGCTGTGGCCAGCTTCTGAAAATGTATTATCTTGTACTTCCTTTTCTTCCTTCCCTGACTCATTTCCCTTTCCTTTTGTCTCTCATTCTTTCTCCCTTTGGATTTCACTTCTTCCCCCCATTAAGTGTTATCACACTCAGGCTCTTTTTTCCAAAAAAGTCCGGGTTAAGATGGTGCCATCTATTGAAAGGCAGGATTGTAGCCATTCAGGGGAGTTTGCAATGAGGATTT
>NW_025794417.1:9025-9348 GCF_021613505.1 Equus quagga | reverse complement strand
TCCCCCATCCTGGCTCCTCTCAGACCACCCTGTCCTGTCCTGGTGCTCCATCCCAGGGGAGGTACCTTCCTGGGAGGGCTGGACTGGCCCCCGAGTCCTGCCCTGGGCGCAGGCACTGAGCCCAGGCTGCTCACCTCCGGGCTGGCCTCACATCCTCAGGGTGGAGGCCCCAGCATCGTGTCCATGCTCTACCTTCTCAGGCCGGCGCCCCTCCTCGTGGACAGACCACAAAGGCTGTGCAGGAGCATTTTGGGGGAGACCAAGAAGGGGCTCCATTGCAGGGAGAACGCTTTGCTCACCGGGCATTCCCGGGGGATGTGTTG
>NW_025794417.1:8704-9015 GCF_021613505.1 Equus quagga | reverse complement strand
GGGGTGAGAGGAGAGCTTGCCCTAGATCACGGTGACATCCTTCCCCCGGGAAGGCAAGACCAGGGGGACCGTGTTGGGGAAATTCTCAGGGACCCCGGGCCTGGTCTCTACAGGCCCAGTCATTGTAGACATGCTGCAGAGACGCTGCTGGATGTGCAGGTGTGCTGTGTATGGAGACGGTGACCTGGGCAGTGTGGGCGCTGGTCAGGACACACAAGACTCCCCAGACACGTTCTCACCCTGAAAACACCTGCAACAAAACGGGGGCTGAGCTCCCCCCAGGGCAACGATGTCAGGTTAGAGAGGACCAG
>NW_025794417.1:5822-8694 GCF_021613505.1 Equus quagga | reverse complement strand
GTGACAACCTGGATGAACCTGGAGGGCATTATGTTAAGTGAAATAAGGCAGACGGAGTAGGACAAATACTGTATGGTGTCACTTATATGTGGAATTAAAAAAAAAAAGTAGGACTCATAGAAACAGAGAGGAGAATGGTGGTTGCCAGGGGCTGGGGTGGCGGAGATGCGGAGAGGTTGGTCAAGGGTACAAACTTTCAGTTATAAGATGAGTAAGTTCTGAGGATCTAATGTGCAGCATGGTGACTATTAATAGTTACGGTTAGTAATTAACACTTACGGTTAATAATGCTGTATTGTAGACTTGAAATTTGCTGGGAGAGTAAATCCTGGGTTCTCACTACATGAAAGGCAATTGTGCGAGGCGATGGATGTGATTAATTAACTTGACTGTGGCAATCATTTCACAATGTGTATGTATATCAGATCATCACACCGTACACTTTACATATGTACAATTGTATCTGTCAATTATACCTCAGTAAGGCTGGGAAAAAGAGAAATCATTATATGAAATTCTTATATGAAATATATATATATTGTAGTGGCTCTGCGTTTTGTTTGAATCCTGACTAATACATCCCTGAACTGTTCCCTTCCTCCTTTGTCCTTCCAGAATGTAGTAAAATTGTAATGCTCATTACACTTTGTGTGGTGTATTTGCTTCTTGGGGGACGTGATTAAGTCTGAGCTCTGGTTAACCCATGGCCTGGGGACTGAGGGGTATGGATTTCCAGGGGGTTCAGGCGAGGTTGCACAGTTCTGGCCTGGGAGTGTCAGGATTTGAAGCAGATCCCCGTGTTTCCCTGAGCCCAGCACACTGCCTCTCCTAATGCTTCATGTGTTAAACACACAATTGTAGTGAAAATTGGCCATATTTAGAATTCATTGATTTTTTAAAAAAACAGTACCTATCTAACTTGTGGAATAAACTAAAATAGTACTTAAGAGAAAAATTTATGTCATTAAATGCATGTATTAGAAAAGAAAAAATTGAAGGGCCAGCCGGGTGGTGCAGCGATTAAGTTTGCACATTCCACTTTGGTGGCCTGGGCTTCCCCGGTTCGGATCCCGGCGGTGGACATGGCACCGCTTGGCAAGCCATGCTGTGGTAGGCGTCCCACATAGAAAGTAGAGGAAGATGGACATGGATGTTAGCTCAGGGCCAGGCTTCCTCAGCAAAAAGAGGAGGATTGGCGGCAGTTAGCTCACGGCTAATCTTCCTCAAAAAAACCCACAAATAAACAGAAGAAAAAGAAAAGAAAAAATTGATATTTGAAGCTTAAGTGATCAGTTCAAGAAGTTAGAAAAGGGAATAACAAAAGGATTAAAATTGAAACCTAGCTCTTTGAAGAAAACGATAAAGCTGCAAAATCTCTGCAAACAGAGAGAAAGCAAAAATAGAGTAAATTATGAATAAAAATTGGGGTCATCACTACAGAGACTGGAAAGTCTCTGTACTTTTTACAAAGGTGTGAAGAGTCAGAAGAGAATACTATGAACATACTTAAACCAATAAGTTTGAAAAATGAGGCAGAATGGACAACTTTCTAGAAAAACAATGAGAAAAAGATACCAAAAGAAATAGAATACATGATTCAACTTTAAACCATTAAAGAAATGCAATGATTAGTTAAAATGTCCACATGAACAACCATATCAAATTACCCACCTGGAAGGTTTATGGTGAGTTATCAACCCTGTCAGTATTAGAATTGAACTTTCCCAGGAAACTGGAAAAAAGTTAAACCTTCCCAGTTGATTTTGGGCAGCTGCTATGTTCTTGGTTTAAAATTGGATAAGAAGAATATGAGAAAGAAAAATTAGAGCCATATTTATTTATAAACATAAGTGCAAAAAAAATCATAATTAAACCATTGGCAAACAAATATTCACGCCAAGAAAGATTTAAAGAATATGGGACTTATAATTTTCTATTTTCCTGTCTTAGAAGAATTTTCCTTAAAGGGGAAGGAGACAAAGAGGCCCTTCATGACTGCCACTGTTCAATGTTGTGCTGTAGTCCAAGCCAGTGCCCCAGGACCACAATAGAAAACAAGAGCTACAGGAATTGGAAAAGGATAGAAGCTACTAGAAATAGGAAGCAAGGTCTCAGCAAAGGTGGTAGATCCAAGTTCAATTTAGAAAAATTAATAGTGTTCTCAGATAGTGGCCACAAACAAAAGCGTAAAGGTAGATGAAGTCTACATAAGGCCTTTATGAAAAAGTACAAGACTCGGGGGCTGGCCCCGTGGCCGAGTGGTTAAGTTCGCGCGCTCTGCTGCAGGTGGCCCAGTGTTTCATTGGTTCGAGTGGACATGGCACTGCTCATCAAACCACGCTGAGGCAGCATCCCACATGCCACACCTAGAAGGACCCACAACGAAGAATATACAACTATGTACTGGGGGGCTTTGGGGAGAAAAAGGAAAAAATAAAATCTTTAAAAAAAAAAAAAGTACAAGACTCATTGAAAACGTGAGAGAAGACCTGTGTAAACTGAGGTGTGTACCACGTTAACGGATGGGGAGACTCAGTGTCACAAAGCGTCTGTGCTCCTCAAAACGGGTCTGCACGTTGATAAGAGGACTTTTCATGGAACATGAAAAAGCTTGTCCATAAATTCATGTTGATCTATAAAGGACTAATACAATTTCAAAGAATAAGAAGATAAGGCAGCTCTCCACACCGGAAATTAAGATGTGCTCTAAAGACCTAGGGAGACTGGCATGGTAGGCGCCCAGGCACAGACAGAGAAAACAGTGGAGCAGGAGCGTTCAGAGACAGCCTATATATACATACATGTACATGTATGCACACGCACGCACACACAGCAGCCTACACATATACACACACACGCACACACAGCAGCC
>NW_025794417.1:0-5812 GCF_021613505.1 Equus quagga | reverse complement strand
CACACACGCACACACAGCAGCCTATACATATACACACACATGTACACACAGATAGGCATATATACCTATATACACACATACATGCATATACACACATGGACATACATATAGGCACATATGTACACACATGAGGCATATATACACACACATGTACACACACATACAGGCATACCTTGCTTTGTTGCGCTTCACTTAATTGCAATTTGCAGATATTGCATTTTTCACAAGACCCTCCACCAGCAAAAAGATTATGACTCGCTGAAGGCGCAGATGACGGCTAGCGGTTTTGAGCAATAAAGTTTTTTTAAATTAAGGTATGTGCATTGTTCTTTTGTACATCCTGCTATGGCACACTCAATAGACCACAGTATGGTGTAAACATCACTTTTATATGCACTGGGAAACCAAAAATTTCATATGACTCGCTTTAGTGCAATATTTGCTTTATTGCGGTGGTCTGGAACCCACCCCACAATATCTCGGATGTACACCTACACAGATACACACACACACATATATTAAATAAGCTTATGGCATTACACATCAGTAGGACAGTGGGACATGGATAGAAATTCATTAAATTCTTCTTGTATTGGCCATCCATATACAAAATTAAAAATTAGATATCTATGTCCTATCATATACATACACGGAAAAATTGATACATTTGAAAACATTGAATATTAAAACATCTACATATGGAAAGATATCCTAAACTAGGAGCCTAGCCACAGATTGGAAGAAAGTATTTGCACGGATGGAACTGACAAAGGGTTACTATTCAGAATATCTGAAAATTCTTTTGAAGCAATAAGGAAAGACAAACTACCTAATAGAAAAATACACAAGGGATTCAGCCAACAGTTTTATAAAAGAGGAAAACAGAACGGACAGAAAAATTTGAAAAGATGCTTGGTCTCAGTAGAAATCAGGAAAATATAAAATAAAACCTCAGTGGAGTAGCTTCTCACATCCCACCAGGCTGGGAAAGTGAGCGGCGTGGTAAGGCCGGTGTCGGGGAGGATGTGGGGGATGGTTAGGCTTGCATTTCTCCTGGGGCGTTTGTCAGCACAAGGGCTCCAGAAAGCAATTTGGCAATGCCAGGTATGGGTGAAGATATCCATACCCCCTTGCCAGCACTTTCCATTCTAGAGCCTTCCTTAGACAAACTTGCTCACAAGTACACAACAGGGGACCCCTGCCAGGCTGTCAGCAGTGGTGGGAAAGGGCGAGCAATCTAACTGCTCCCATGTAGGGGAATATTTCCATTGCCTTCCAATGCTGCGGTGGGAGACTGTAGCCACAACCAAAGCCAGAATTGGATCTCCATGTGGGAACGTGGACTAATCACAGTAGCATAATGTTGAGTGAAAAAGCAAAATAGATAGGCCGGAAAAATAGATACGAATGCTATCACCTAAGAAATGGTGGGAAAAAAGCGCCACATACTGTTTATGGAAAGATACATACGTAAGTAGTAAAACCAGGGAAACGTGGAAGAGAGGGAAACACACAAGTTTTAGGATGTGGTTATCTGTGGAAGGACAAGAAGCAGCAGGAATGGATACTCTATGTCTATCTCTATATAATGGTTATATATTTTCAGACAAATATTTAGAGAGATCTGTAGCAAATATGGGGTAACATAGTATCTATTAAATCTTGGTGGTGAGCACACGGTATCTGTTCTATTCTGTACTCTTCTCTTTGTTTACAGAATTCCATGATTGAAACACACATGCCCGGGGGTTCCCTGCAGCGCAGGACCCAATGGAGATGCAGGTGATGGAAGATTCCCAGACGGGAGCCCAGGACAGGAGCCAAGAGTGAACGGAGCCCTGGCCAGCAGCTGACTTCAGTGGACTCAGCTCTTCACCATGTTATCAAGACAGCAAACACACACCCTAGAACAGTTGACTATTACAGACATTACTGAGGAGTTTTTGGAGAAATGAAGGAGGAGGCACACATCCCAAGGAAGAGCATTCCCTCCCTTAACCCAGGGACTCTGCCCCCAGTCGGCCTCCTGACCCACCTGCGTCTCAAATCGCACCCCCACCCTGTCTCTCACTCTCCCCACCCCCAGCCCCCATAAGGCCCCTCCGATATGGCCTTGTCCCCATGCTTTCTGGGTTATCCCCTCCATTCAGCACCCCAACTTCTTCCTAATTCAAATGCGGAGCAATTGAGACTTCCCAGGTTCCTTTACGCTCACCACCACCACTGTGCCTGTCTCAGGAGTAAGAGATGGTGGCGAGTCATCCAGAGACCCGCTTGGCCCCAGGAAAAGCCCTTCCTTGGAAGGCTACTGGAAACCGTTAAGAGTGACTCTTCTCTCTAGGACAGACACACACATATACGCAAACAGACATGTACACATGGTCTCACACAGAAATAAACACAGCGATACACACACACGTATACACATGGACACAAACACAGAGGCAAACACACATCTAATTGTTTCATATATATACTTGTTTTTTAAAAAGATGTGGCATTATAAACCAGGGGGAAGTAAATAAAACGCATTAAATCATGTTGGTACAGTTGGCTATGCCCGCGTGTGTGTGCATGCGTGGTTGTGGATAAAATTGAATTAATGATTCTTTTACCTGAGCAGTTTGGGTTTATTCACGTGCTCTATTTCTTTTTTAATATATTGAGGCGAAATTCACACAACATAAAAAGAGGCTGGGCAGGCGGCAGGCGCAGGGGTTTCCTCCTGATTTCTCGCTCCATGGACTCTGGCTGCTCAGAGTTGGGGGGCTGCTCTGCCGTCCTTGCCTCAGGGCCCCTGACCTGAGCCCGCCCTCAGAGCTGACCGTGACCTGGAGCCTGGGCCACACACAGACAGTCAGGGGGCGGGGGTGGGGGGCTCGCCAGCTGTGGGTCAAAACAGACAGGCTGGCTCTGCCTTCTGCCCTCCCTGAAACCAGGAGTGCTCCAGACCCCTACAGCTCCTTGGATGGATCCTTCCAGAGATCCACCATTTGGTCCCATTTTCCCCAACTCACGCAGGCGCCAGTATCCCTGAGGAGGGCCTGGGGCGCTCAGAGGAGCTGAGGAATCTCTGGGTACCAGGGTGAATCGGGGGAGAGGGTCCACAGCATCTGGGCCATGAATGCCCAGCTGCTTCCTGGGGCCCTCGGAACTGCGTGTGGTCCCTCCACCCTCAGGTCGCCTGGAAGGAGCATTGGCCCTCACCCTTCTCTCTGCAGGTGAGACAGTACAGAGGGGAACATCTCCGTGGCTGTATGGAAACACCACCTGTCATGGCCATGGAATAAAGGATATGGAGGCAACCAAGGTGATATCGAACCTGAAGTGAGTTCCTCACCCGTTGCGCAGCAAGCCAATCTCTGACACCGGGGGTAGTGGAAGAAAGTAGGAATTTTATGATTGCACAGTGCTGATCAAGGAGAGAGGGCAGCTAACGCTGAAATCCCAAACTCCCCGAAAAGCTAAAAGGAAGGGTTTTTATTTGTGGTTTTAGGTAGGGGAGGGGGAGCATACGGCCTTGCTGGTCAGAGCTTTCCCATCAGCCTGTATTTGGCCTTGAGACTACTTGCAGAGAGGAGGAAGCCTGTGACCTCACTGGCCAGCAGCTTTCCCACCAGCCTGTATCTCTTTTCGGGGAGGAGATGATGAATCCAGGTGCTTGTCCTTGGCGGTATCTGTCTCCATGGAGGATAGTGGATTCCGAAGGCAGGAAGCCAGGGAGTAAGCAGGGAATGAGTGCTTTGGGTTTTTTTGTTTGTTTGTTTGTTTGTGTGTTTTGAGGAAGATTAGCCCTGAGCTAACTACTGCCAATCCTCCTCTTTTTGCTGAGGAAGACTGGCCCTGAGCTAACATCCATGCCCATCTTCCTCTACTTTATATGTGAGATACCTACCACAACATGGCTTTTACCAAGTGGTGCCATGTCCGCACCCAGGATCCGAACCGGCTAACCCCGGGCTCCTGAGAAGCGGAACATGCCCACTTAACCACTGCGCCACAAGGCTGGCCCCAGTGCTGTGGTTTTAACCCCATATATGCTGGGTTTAATGTAGGGAAACTGGTATCAGGGCCGGTATCAAAGGGAATCCACACAGGCAAAGAGAGGTGATGGGGCAAGAGCCTTGATGGGGGAGCAGCAGGGGGGACGCATGGCTTGTTCTTCGTTTGTCCATCACACCCAGGGCAGAGGGTGACTCTCCCCACAGCACCTCCCCCTGAGATGGTGCAGCTGCAGGGACAGCTGGCCCTCAGTTTCCTTGAGCGCTCCTCCCGTGAACACCTGCTGTTAAGTAATCTTCTGGGAAGACGCCCCCACGTCCTTTGCTCCTTTTTATTCCCACCAGGAGATCTCCATCCTTAGGGCAGCAATGGCCCAGCTAAAAATCCCCTGCGTTCTGGGCCTCCCAAGGCGGCAGCAAACACGACCTCCGGGAAGGCAGATGTGGGGTCTGGAGCCTCTGCTCTGGTGCCAGGCAGCAGCCCACCCCGTGCAGTGGGGACGGGGCAAACCGTCACCGCCCGTAAGGCAGCAGAAGGAATCCTCTGTGTCCCGGGCTGTGGTGGACTGAACACTCGTGTCGCCCAACTTCCTGTGCTGAAGCCCTAACCCTGGTGTGACAGTGTTTGGAGATGGGACCTTTGTGGTGAGTAAGGTTAGATGAGGTCATGAGGGTGGGCCCCCATGAGGGGATTAGCAGCCTTATAAGAAGAGGAAGAGAGGGGCCGGCCCCAGGCACACGGGTTAAGTTCAGTTGCTCCGCTTTGCTGGCCCCGGTGCGGTTCCCATGCATAGACCTGCACCCCTTGTCAGCCATGCTGTGGAGGTGACCCACATATAACACAGGGGAAGACTGGCACAGATGCTAGCTCAGGGACTATCTTCCTCACCAAAAAAAGAAGAGGAAGTGAGACCAGAGCTCGCTCTTGCATGTGGGCTCTTTCTCTGCCCTGTGAGGGCTGAGGGGACTTATGCAGAGGGCCAAGCACAGGATTAGGAACTCAAAGCCCATCTGCCCTTTGCTTCTGCTGTGCCGGGAGAAACCACAAGAGGCCCGATCCAAGATCCACACCTTCTCATCACCTCCAGTCACTCAACAGGGAGGTGGAGAGCAACTCGCTGGGCACAGATTAGGGCTAGGAGCATGGGTGGTGTGGAGAAGGCTCTAGCCTGCCCCTCCCTGGAGGAGCCAGCCTCTGTCATGCTCTCTTCAGCCACCGCCTGACCCATCCCCCCTCTCTGGCATCATTACTTTCTCTTTCCCTTTGCAACAGTGTTGGGTCCTGCCACACAGAGGGGTGAGCGATGCCAAGAGGGAGGGCTCAAGAGAGGCAGAGAAGGTGAGTCTGAGGCTGAGGAAGACTACCTCCCCCCCCCCAGGGCCCTCGCAGCCCTGGTGCCTAAGCAGGAAGGAGGTGGGGCCTCGGCTCAGAAGCCAGGGAGGTAACTCTCAGATAAGGGGCTTTCCTAAAGCCAAGGTCTCGGGGATCAGAGGGTCCCCCAGCCTCCCAGGCAAGCGGTAGGGCTGGGTGAAGCCTACTGAGGTGGAGGCTACGTCCAGGCTCCCAGGAACAGGTAAGTCAACAGCCCAGGAGAACGAAAGAAGGTGGATCTGAGCCCAGAGGAGCAAAGGCACCCTAGGGCCTCCCCCCAACCCCCCCCCCCCCAACTCCCAACTCCTAACCACCAACCTCCACTCCGTTACCGTAGCAGGAAGGGTGTAGGCCACCCCTCAGACAGCTGTGGGAGGACTCTCTTAGATCAAGGCTTTCCCAAAGCTGGGAGAGGAGATGGAGCCTCAGCGCTGGGGAC
>NW_025794416.1:2747-4789 GCF_021613505.1 Equus quagga | reverse complement strand
ACTCACCTGCCCGACTTTGCTGGGGATGTGCTTGGGGCTGCCACATGCAGGCTGTCGTGTCAACACACTCAGGAGCACAGGTACAATGTACCTGCATATATGTGTCTGCATCCTCAGTATGCACATGTGCACACATAACACACACACAGTACACACACAGAACACACACACATCACACAACACACACAACATACACATACACAATCACACATACACACAACAAACCTACATATAGGCATAACATGAATATACATACATGCGTGTCATGCACACACATCACACAACACACACACGCATAATATACACACTGCACAGATCCCCACTCTCCCACTTCACAAGGTCATTTTTTTTTTTTAAAGATTTTATTTTTTTCCCTTTTCTCCCCAAAGCCCCCTGGTACATAGTTGTATATTCTTCGTTGTGGGTCCTTCTAGTTGTGGCATGTGGGACGCTGCCTCAGCGTGGTTTGATGAGCAGTGCCATGTCCCCGCCCAGGATTCGAACCAACGAAACACTGGGCTGCCTGCAGCGGAGCACGCGAACTTAACCACTCGGCCACGGGGCCAGCCCCCACAAGGTCATTTTTTCCAGGCTTCCAGCTCCTGGTTGTGGGGGAACCTCTAAAAGTGACAGCAGGCTGAGGACCTCAGAGGGACCAGGAGCTCTTCCCCCCACCCTAGGCTCTCACCAAGTGATGAATATCAGCAAGGGGGTCCCCGGTCTGAGCTGCAGCTCACCAGTGAGGAATCTGCTGTTGCCTAGACGCCTGTCAACACCATCTCGGGTTTTTCTGTTGCAGTTTTGTGTGGAACCTGAACCTGGAGGCCTGCCTGAGATTTTCCGCACTGACTACAAGCACTGGGCCATCTACATGGAAGGTGGTGATGTGATCCATCTCGGTCCTCCAAGTAAGGACTGTTGAAAATATAATTTTTTAAATGTTTGCTCAGATAATGAGATCAATGGGAAGAAAGAGCCGAGCAGGGGAACCCGGAGTTGGATTTTCCCTGGGCAGCACTTGAGCAGACCCCACATCCATGTCCTGTTGAGTCATCACAGGGGGTCCCATAGGTCCTGACAGAAGCAGGAAGAGAGGTTTGTGGGCTCATCCAGTGAAGCTGGGGGCCTTCAGCACTCAGATCTGTCCAGCTGACCAGTTTTCCCTGGTATGCAGACTCTCATATGACTTCAACCAGCAAAGATTCTGAGGGTCCATGGTCTTAAAGAAAGAAGCATGTTTCTCAGTGTGGTGTCATTTGTACTCATCCGGTTTCACAGACAAGGTGTCTTGAGAGTATTTACTTAACAGTCCTGAAGAGAAGCAGCCCTCAGAGCTTTACACATCAAAAACAATTCTCATACAAGTGCATAGTGAGCACATTGAACAATTTATTTAAGTCATTGATAACAGAAGCAGCAGGATGACAGAGCCAGTTAAAAGGAGAATGCAGGGAACAGATGTATGTATAGTCAATGAAAGACAAAAAGGCTGGAATAAGCCTGTCAAATTAGATGCAAATAGTTTGTGTCCTTCAGAGCCACAACCTTCGATGTTCTCTCCTCCGCCAAGCATCTGCATTCTGTTTGGTTTTTTGTAAGATTTTATTTTTCCTTTTTCCCCCCAAACTCCCCTGGGACATAATTGTATGTTTTTAGTTGTGGGTCCTTCTAGTTGTGGCATGTGGGATGCCGCCTCAGCATGGCCTGATGAGCGGTGCCATGTCTGCGCCCAGGATCCGAACTGATGAAAACCTGGGCCGCCGAACGGAGCGCGCAAACTCAACCACTCGGCCACCGGGCTGGCCCCAGCATCTGCATTCTTACTGGACAAAAATCGTTGTCATGATGATCTGAATCATATATTTGCAGCTTATCAGTTTTCTACAGGTTGTCATCTACCTTGGCAGAACTGTAAAAATATCTGAATTGATGGTAAATGGTAAAACAAGTCCACTTCGTCCAGATGACCCTGAGGGGAGCCTGTCAGAGAAAGCATCACAGGGAGGACGTTTGATCCTTTTTGTGTCTAACTTCCGGGGTGT
>NW_025794416.1:0-1236 GCF_021613505.1 Equus quagga | reverse complement strand
GGTCAGGGGGCCTATGTAAGAGCTCAGGAACATTTTTATGTCAGATCTGGAGCACAGCTTCTACTCTAGACGCTTTCATAGTCTTCCAGATTCGTTATCCCAAACCACATAGCTAGTAAGTGGCAGCAGCAGGATTCAAACCCCAGCCGTCCCTGTCTAGAGTCTTTGTTTGTTCCTGCCACACTACAGCACCTCCAGGGCTCCTGGCCCAAGTGGTTGGGCGGATGGGCGACCCTGCAAGAGACGAGCATGAGGACGGGAGGAGCAGATTTAGGGGGAGAAATCAAGAGTTTGGACAGTAACAGGATGTTTGAGGAGGCCAGAGCAAATAATTCATAATCAATGTATAAAAGAAAGCTGGGGTGAGTTTATTACATGAGCCAGTTTGGAGGATGATGACCTGGGAGAAAGCAACCTTCACCAAGGAAGGAAGCACTCCGAAGCAATGGGGTGTACAGAGTGGTTATATGCCATCTTGGGACAACGAGCATACATCCAATATGACAGGAATATGCCTTTTACTACCAACACGAGATGCTTTGCTGGCACAGCAGGTCAGTGGTCAGCAGGTCCGTGGTCATGAGATGAGCATGGCAGGTCAGTAACTAATCCTTAGTTTCTGGGAAGAAATGTTTATCTATAAAGAAATGCTGATATGGGGGAGGCAGCATCCCTATGTTTAAAGGCATCATCCTTGGCTTTGGGACATTATAACTGTTTATAGCAGGTGTACAATGCATGCTTGACAGTTCATGTCAGCCCTTTCTGGAAAAACAAGGTCAGGACTGATTAGTTTTACACTGAATGGCTTCCTCATAGACTCCAATACATCTTATTGCTCGTCATTTATTTATCCCCAGTTAGACATCTAGGTGCAGGTAGTGTAGCAGTTGGACACTTGAGTCTGGAGTTCAGGGCTGAGGTGGGGCTGGAGATGGAAGTTTCCAGGCTGCACTTGCAGACAGTACACAACGTACAGTGAACTAAAGTGCCATGGCTTCCCGAAACCTCCCCTCAGCTTCCCCCACAGCCCCTCCCTCGCAGGGGAGTTGCCCAGACAGAACCCAGACCACAAAAAGTCCCCAGTCTCATCCCCAGAGCAGTGGCCCCAGGGAATCAGGCACAAACCCTGCTCCCTACCCACCCCAAGTCAGGGACAAATGTCCTCACCCAGAAGCTCACACAAAATGAGTCCATCAGCCCATCCTGCAGGCTGTCAGGACAAGCCCAGACAAG
>NW_025794415.1:0-3626 GCF_021613505.1 Equus quagga | reverse complement strand
CAAGAGGCCTAGCCTTTATCCTATCTTGGCTTTCGACCTGCCTTCCTCAGGAAGCTTAATCATTTCTAGCTTTTGATTTGAATTGAGAGTTGTGCGAGTCTTCCTTTCACTGGAACACTTAGAGGCCACGGCAGGATTATTAGCTGGCCAAATTTCAGTGTTATTGTGTCTCAGGGAGTAGGGAGGTCTCGAGGAGAGGGAGAGAGCGGGGGGAACAGCTATTCAGTGGAGCAGTCAGTACACACACAACATTTCTCAATTAAGTTTGCCTTCTTATATCGGTGCAGTTCGTGGCAACCCAAAACAATTACAATACTAACATCAAAGATCACTGGTCACAGATCACCACATCAAATTAATAATAATGAAAAAGTTTGAAACACTGTCAGGATTACTAAAATGTGACAAAAACATGAAGTGAGTAAATGCTGTTGGAAAAATGGCGCTGATAAATTTGCTTGATGCAGGGTTACCACCAACCTTTGATGGGGTTCAGGGAAGACTGCCGAAGATGTGCCACACTGGTATGTGGATTATTTCAAGCTGAAGACAATCAAGGTCAGAAGACTCTGGAAGAATATTTCACCTTCCCCTAAATTGCCTAAAAGAATTTAAGATATAAAGGACTGGCCCAAGCAGGAGCTCTCATCATGGATAATTCTCAGTGTGATAAGCAGGAAGGCAACTAGCCAGGGCCGTTTTATCCAAAGACCTCTTTAAGGTCCCATTGTCTATAACTGGGACAATGCAAACATGTGTTTACCACCTGTGAACTCTTTTCATCTTCCTGTAAATTGCCTTGTCCCTCTTTGAAGTCTCAAACCTCTATCTCCCCCTCCTTAGTCCAGAAAGACACATATACCTCATTTTGCTTGACTGTATTTGAATTCTTCATGCTTATGCGAATTCCCCATGTACACATATTAAACTTGGCTTGATTTTCTCCTGCTAATCTGCCTTAGGTGATTTTTAATTCTTTGATCAACCATAAGAACCAGGAGGGGGAAAAGGGGGATTCTCCCTCTTCCCTGACACCTTCTATTTGTAAAAAATTCAATGTCTGCAAAGCACAATAAAAAGCATATGTCTGTAATAGGTGTTGCCAAGATGTCAAATTAACCTTTGTTAGATAGAGCCCTGGGGGTGTTGGATGGTGAGCCTCTCTTCAACAACAGACCACAAAGGAATTGAAATAGAGAAGTTTGTTACTCACGGCTCCTGGAGAAGGTCCTCAGCACAGCTCAGAGGCCACACTGGGAGGTTAAGGCAAAATGCAGGCGGAGAACAAGGTGGGACCTTGGGCATATGCCTTCATTGGAGTCCACAGGTGGAGTGCTTTGTGGTTCCCAGGTTAAGTCTGGACTGGTCAATTCAAACCAAAAACAGGTTCTGGTAAGGTTCCCAGGGGTCTTATCTAAGATACACACAAGGGGAAGGCCCTGGGAGGTGGGGAGAATGCTTCCCACAAGCACAGTTATGGGAGTCATATCAGGACCCGACATGTACTCTGACTCTGCTGGTGGTTATCTAGGGTGTGCATTCTTGGGAGGGGCTAGTGTCACTTCAAGGTCCCTGAAGGCCACTTGGCCACACAAAATGCATGCTGAGGCAGCAATGGTATGGAGTAGTGTAGCTAAACTCCCAACAAACTCTTAGAAGAAAATGTAGGAGTAAATCTTCATGACCAAGGATTAGGTATTGGTTTCTGTCTTTCTTTTATTTTTTATTTTTATTGAGGTAACATTGGTTTATTACAGTGCATAGGTGTCAGGTGTACAACATTATAATTCAATATCTGTGTGTACTACAGTGTGCTAACCTCCAAAACTGTACTTCCCATCCATCACCATATAATTGATCCCCCTTACCTTTTTCTTCAACCCCACAATGGTTTCCTTAATATGACACCAAAAGTTCCAGCAACTTAAGATAAATATAGATAAATTGGACTGCATCAAAATTAAAAACTTGTGTGCTTCAAAGGATACCATCTGATGTGGATCAAGGCTGCTGCAAGGAGACAAGTCCAAGGCTTCCTGGTCTACATGCCGACCTATACCACCCTCTGGGAAGTATAAGACATCCTGACCTAATTTGACCTGATTTGTATCCAAAGTTATACAACCACCCAATAACCAGACCTTATCTGCCATGATACCATTCTAAAGACTTTTTTTACACAATCTTTCCTTTGTTTGTAAAGAAATAACTCACATACCTATGCCTTATAGATTTAGCTCTACCCTCAACCCATTGCATCTCTTCACTGCCCATGGGTGATGTCCCCATGCTATTCTCTGAATAAAAGAGCACTACTACCAGACCTTGAGAGTCCAAGAAATCTTTCTTTTGACTCCTTGGCTACCTGAGCCCTCATCATTACTTCTGGTGGCCCATATGAGGATCTTGCTTCACTGGCTTGTGAGCTTAAGTTCTGGCACTTCCTAGTGCCATCTACTTTTTCAAAGATGCATCTAAATTCACTTTTTCATCAGGAACCTTCTTGGGCAGCTGTATGAATCCAACTTTGCTGCCCATGGCTACTCTATGTAGCGAACCATGGCATCAGCCCAAAGAGAATCAGTACCTTAAGCCTGAGGGTGATGAAGAGTGAATTAATCCATTCTTTCCTAATCCTATCTCTAATATATAAATTTTACATGAGCACGGGTTGACCACTTAAGTCATTAGGAGGGTTGCCATTCTCCAAGCCTCTTGTGACAGATTTCTTTCCTAAGGCTGGATTGGCATCCCTCCCTATGGATCCTGACCACACTCTGAACTGTGGAAAAGTCACAATCAGCACTCTGGTTCAAGGTACGTACCAAACTCTAACATTTGGTTGAGTATGGGAACCCCTTCTTGGAAGAACAGCTCCAGGATGCAATTGTGTAGAATGTCCCCCAGACTGGCAGAAAATTCTTCACTTTTTTTCTCTATTCTTTTATCTCTGTGCCAATTCACCAGGAACCTATTACTGCCAGGCACAATAGGGGAGATATACAAGAGATGCAATGCAGGGGGATGCCCTCATCACCCCTTGCTATAGGAACCTCACAGGAGGAAGAATGTGTAAGACAATGCCCTAGGTTCTGGGAGGATTTCAAGGTAATGGACTCTTTTCTTTCATCCCTCTTAGAGTTACAGTGGCCATTTTTGGCTCCTTTTGAGCTTTGCAACAGAGAAACAAAGAACCTTTAAAGAGTCAAAGGCTCCACTCATGAGAGTCCCCCCTCTCTTGGTTTCCAGGCCTGACCACCCCGGCGACCCAAAATGGGCAGCCCCATCTTGGTAGTTGACTCACTGAGTATTTTAGGCACCTACTGAGCCACTTATGAAGACAGGAGTCCTGTGATTTATTCTATGAACTATCCTGCTGGGGTTGAGCGTCCCAGCACAAGAACTGTTGTGTCACCCTTATCTTGATAACCCTTGAGAAGAGGCCATGAGGGCAAGGCCTAATCTTCTCTTTTCCTTTCTTTGTCTGTCTCCTTCATTACCTCCTCTGCTATCAGCAAGTTGAGGTTAGGTTCAGGCTGGACATGAGCAGAACCTGCACCTTCTGTAAAATTTTAAACATTTTGCTAGGGACTTAACTCTCAGCTCCACTGTTAGGAGCCCTGGCC
>NW_025794414.1:9102-9449 GCF_021613505.1 Equus quagga | reverse complement strand
ACTCGGAGCCTAAAACGTCTGTTGGCCGTTTTTTTTTTTTTTTTCAGGAAGGAACGTTTGTTGACTGACTTCGGGAGGAAGAGATGTTTGTTGACTGACTCCGGGAGGAAGTGGATGGAATGGGGGTGGCGGGGGAGCAGGTGGAGCCTGGAGGCAGAGTGGGGCTCGGCTGGGGGGTAGGGGCTCCCGCAGGGTGTGAGGGGACAGGGAATCGTCCTAAGGGGGCTGTTTGGGGTGTAACCCCGTCCCCCCCAAAGGTCAGGTCCACCTCGTCACCCCCAGGACCTCAGATCGGCATGTTATTTGCAGACAGGGTGTTTGCAGCTGTGATGAAGGGGAGGATGGAG
>NW_025794414.1:2705-9092 GCF_021613505.1 Equus quagga | reverse complement strand
TTCCTGGAGGAGGCGGCCGGACCTGCTCCCAAAAGGGGCCCAGCCGCCCCCCGGTCTGGGGTCCCCGGACACCCCAGGGGACGGGGCTTTGGGGGGACCCACGTGACCCCCGCATGGTCCCACGGACGCGGCTGGGAGAAGCCGCCCCGTGCAGGGTGGTCGTAGTGCGAACGCAGTGTGGACGCCGTCCGCTCCCCGGGCCCCCAAGACCCCGGATGTGGTGGGTCGGACACGCGGTCCGCCCGCTTTTGCGGCTAAAACCAGAGGACGCGCCTCCGTCCATCTGACCCCCGGGTATGCGGGTCACGACCTTCGCCCTGGACTCCCCTGGGGGACACACCATCCCACGCCCTCTGACCCCAGAGCCCCCCGGAACCCGCTGGGGTGGGGGCACCCAGGACGAGGGCAAGGGTCATTCCTGTTTTAAGGCCCCTGCCACCCGGGTGGTCCCAGCGCCCCTGTGCACACGGCGCGAGCCTCCTCATCGGGAACAAATTCCTGTGATTTCGGTGAAAATGACTCGTGTTGGAGGCCCCGTTGGACGGGGACAGACCAGGAGGTGTCATTTCCCGAAATTTCTTTTTCGTGGGGTTATTTCCGGGGCACCAAAAAACGTCCACCGAACCCCACCCCCCAAAAAATCACCCCCAGCGCCCCCTCCCTCCGCCTTTAAACGCCTTGAGCGGGAAACCAGACCGTGGACGCTCACCGTTAAGAAGAGACGGCAACCAATTCGTACTAGAGTGTGAATGACTGATAGCAGATCCGCCCAGGTGAAGACGGGATGTCCGCATTGAACAGAGGTCAAGGGTCAGAGGGGGAGGGAGAGGCCCGGGAGGTGGAAAGGGGAAGAGAAAGCGGGAACCCTAAAAAGAAAACGCCCCAATTTCGCAACGCCCCCGAGATGGCCCGGGGCCCGCGGTCTGCCGTTGGAGTTATTTCCAGATTTTTTTTTTTTTTCCTGTGTGTAGGATGTTTTTCCCCACGTCGGGGCCACCAAAGGGCACAGCTTCCAAGTAGAGGGGACGCGCCTTGGGGCCTGTCCAGTCCCTGGCCTCCCCTCCTCGGGCTTGAGCGTTTGTTGAGTGACTGCCAGACCTCAGGGAGACGCTTTACACAGATCCACGGGGTGCGAGGCTGGAGACGCGGGTGACCCCAATGCCACCACCAGGGTCCCTCGAAGAGCGGGGAGCGGGAGGGTCCGCAACCCTGACCTCAGAGATTGGGGTCAAATCTCTAAGCTTTGGGCCTTTTTTCCGGCCCCCCATCGGGAAGCCTCTTGGCCCAACTTCACATTTATTTTTTTAATAAAAAGTAGAAAAATAGCTGCAGAAACGCTTAAAACGGTTTTGAGAAAACCCGGGCGGCTTCCGGGGTGTCTGGGGGCCGGAGGTGCCCGTGACCTTTCACCCGCTGACCGGGGCTCTGTCGACCTCCTGGACGGTCACCACCTCTTCGTGCTCGGCTTTTCCGGCCCCCGCCGGGAATTCCTCCCAGACGTCCTGAGGGAGGGAGGACAGGGTGTCGGACCCGGGGGGACGGCTGGCCGGGGTCGGGGGGGGGGTAGAGACGGATCAGGGACACGTCTACACGGGCGACCTTGACCCGCAGGATGGGCAGGACGGCCTGTGGGAAGCGCCTGTGGTCCCTGCGGGGCATACGGCACAGCAGGTGCAAAGGTCCTGGGGCAGGATGGAGCTCGGAAGCGAAGGGGCAGGGGAGACGGACGTGATGGGTGACCCACGGGGGCCTCACGGGACCCTCCCAGGGCCGCTGTGCCCCCCCGTGTGTCCATCCCGGCTGACCCCTCACCCCCCTGGACGCACCTGGAGGTCGGTCGGATGGTTATCGTTCAGTTTGTCTTTGATGCGCGGGACCGGCTGGAACAGACTGTGTCTCCGGAGGAACCTGCGGGGACAGGAAGAGTGCGCAGGGAACGCCAGAGTGTGCCGCGCATGCGCGTGGGGAACCGAGCATTCATTAGCCTACAAAGGTGCGCGTGCATGTGCGGCGGCCCCAGGGCCTTTGCTCGTGCCGAGCTGGGCACGCGACGGACGTCTGGGAAGGAAGACGGGTCCACACGGGCTCGGGGAGCTGGCAGCGTCTAGGGTGGCCTCACAAGGGGCCTCATGGGGAGTGAGCACCCCCGCGTACCCCGCCCCTGCGCACAGGGGCCGGCGACCCCGCGCCACCTTACCTCTTCACCAGGCAGCCGAGCGCCAGCGCGAAGCCCAGGGTCCCCAGCACGACGAGCACGTACACGTGCACGACCCCCGCATCCGGGTCCTCGGAGCCTGGGGACACAGGGGGACACGCGGGGGGGGGGGCCCGTGAGTGGATCCCGGACCGCCGGGGTTCACTTATGATCGGACATCAGCACTTTGTACAATTCACCTGTGATTTTTTTTATAATAATTGATAATGTAGAAATTTAGAATATCGTGTTTTTTTTTTTTATCAGTTTCTGCTCAAAAGTCCAATGAAAAAAAAAAAACCCCAATTTTATCACGATGGTCAGTCACCAAATCGGGTGTCGGCCGTTGTTGGCAGATTGTTTTTCAATACAAACAGATAACGAGCCAACCTTCCTGTTTTTTTTATTTTTATTTTTTTGCTGAGGAAGATTGGCCCTAAGCTAACATCTATTGCCATCTTCCTCTTTATTTTATTTTTTCCTGAGGAAGATGAGCCCTAAGCTAACAACTTTTGTCAATCTTCCTCCTTTTTTTTTTTTTTTTGCTGAGGAAGACTAGCCCTGAGCTAACATCTGTGCCCATCTTCCTCTTTATTTTATTTCATTTTATTTTTTGCTGAAGAAGATTAGCCCTAAGCTAACATCTTTTGTCAATCTTTCTCCCTGTTTTTTTTTTTCTGAGGAAGACTAGCCCTGAGCTAACATCTATTGCCCTCTTCCTCTTCTTTTTTTAATTTTTAAAATTTTTTTTGCTGAGGAAGATTAGCCCTGAGCTAACATCTTTTCTCAATCTTCTTTCTTCTTCTTCTTCTTCTTCTTTTTTTTTTTTTTGCTGAGGAAGACTAGCCCTGAGCTAACATCTGTCCCGATCTTTAACTACTCGGCCACGGGGCCAATCCCTGTCTGTTCATTATTTTTAATCCACTTTTAAATTGCGTTGTTCCTACTCTTGCTATTGACTTCTCAGAGCACTTTACATATTTTGGCTACTCGGCCCTGATCCGACACCCGACCTGCAAACATTTCCTCCTGCTCTGCGGGTCGATTTTCCACTGTCTTGCGAGGGTCTGTTGATTCCGATCAAGTCCAGATTATGTCTTTTTTCTCGGCTTATTCCCGCGTTTGGCGTCCTGGCCAAAAAAAGCCAGCGCCGAAGGCAACACAGCCAATCGATCACACCCTGTCTCTGTTTCAGCTCACGAAACAGTGCTCGCCGTGGGTTTCCTATAAATCCCACACCGGCCGTTCTGAAACTCATTGATCTCGGAGCAGGAAAAAAAACACCGCCCAGCAGCGCTCCCTAAAACCCTTGAAATGCTCCCGGGCAGTTTCGTGCCTGGAATTGCTCCCCTCCTCGTTAGGAGGAAACAGACCCCGTTTGGATGTCATCTTCCTCAGCAAAAAACAGGAAGATTGGCAACTGATGGCAGCTCAGGGCCAATCTTCCTCAGCAACAAAAGAAAAAGGAGAATTGGCAGCAGATGTTAGCTCAGGGCCAATCTTCCTCAGCAAAAAAAAAAAAAAAAAAGAGGAAGATTGGCAGCAGATGTGAGCTCAGGGCCAATCTTCCTCAGCAAAAAAAAAAAGTCATCCTGGGAGGTTTGACTGGGGACCACGAAGCTGCAGGAACCACCCCGTCTCCTACCGAACTCGACAGGCCGGCTCCAGGCGCCCCAGCGGGGGTCCTGGGCGTCCCGGGCGTCCCCCGTCCTGATCTTCACCGTGTGCTTCGGTCTGGGCTCCAGACTCGGGAAAAGGTATTGATTCTGCGAGTCGCCCGGCACCTCGATCCTCTGGGTTCAGAAAACACGGAAGTGGGGGCGCGTTTAAAAAAAATAATAAATGGCACGACGGACACGGAAGAAGGATCCAAATCCACTTTCCCCCCAGTCGTGCTCGCGGCGCCGAATGGGGGTCCCGTCTGGAAACCCGAGGGGCCTTGAAGGACGAAATAATCTCGATACTCAAAGGGGTATTTTTGGGGCCGACACGGACGCAAGAGGAAGAGGACGGGTGGCTCCACGGGGTACGAGGAACGGGACAAATTTCACCCAGTGGGACGTGACAAGTGGCTCAAGGTCGGGCCCCAGCAGTGTAGACCATGGACGTGCGCCCACGTTGTTGACTGCACAAAACCCGAGAGCGCCCCCAGCCCCGGTTTTCAGCGCCTTCCCCACCCCGTGGTGCGCGTGCCCGTTTGACTAACACCGGCTCCAGCTCCGGGCGGACACTCGGGGTCAGAGTTCTAACTCACCATCGGGTATTCAGGGGGTTGGGTGCGGCTCTGAAAAAAAAAAAAAAAGAGAGAGAGAAGGTTGACTTTTCCCGATTGGGGGGGGGGTTCTCCCGAGTTTCGTCCACACTGCCTGTCGAGGGAAATACAGCCCCGGGCAGTGAAGACCGGGCTCCTCCTGGCCACACTCACCCTGGAGCCGACCGTGTAGACAGGATTGGAACCCGGCCACAGGAGGGAATGTCTACACTGGGTCCAGATGGACATGAAGTGAGGCCTCTCCCTTGTCTACACTGGGTCCAGGAGGACATGGAGCAAAGGATCCATCTTGTCTACACTGCGCCCAGGAGGCCATATCATACACGCTCCTCCTTCTCCAGCAGCTGCGTCCAGCTGTCTACACCCTCCCGCAGGCTTTCACAGCCCGGCTGGGTCGTTGGCCTCCTTTCTCGGGCCGAGCACCCCTGTCTACACCTCCCGCACCCGCCTTCGTCCACACGGCGTCGCCTCTTCCGCTCCCACCTCCCGGGACCCGGGCCCCCCTCACTCCCCGCGGGCGGGTGGCGTCTACACACCTGTCTCTGGATGACCAGCTCGTACTGGAAGTCGCGGTCGTCCAGGCGGAAGTGTGCGCTGGGCCTCTCCCAGCGGATGAGGCAGCTCGAGGGTTTACACTGCACGCTGATGTTGGCGGGCGGGCTGTACCTCTCTGAAAAGACAGCCCCGCGCCCCGTGAACTTTAGGCTGATTTTTTTTATTTTTTTGCTGTGGAAGATTGGCCCTGAGTGCACATCTGCTGCCAATCCTCCTCTTTTTTTTTTTTTTTTTTGCTGAGGAAGACTGGCCCTGAGCCAAAGCGGAACGTGCACACTTAACCACTGAGCCACCGGTCCCCAAGGCGTTCTCAGCCATGTCTACACAGCCGGTTCCCGTCTACACAGCTGGGCCCGGTGCCATCACTCTCACGGCCACAGAGCGTTTAGAACTCACATCTGCCCGACCCCCGTCCTTGGGGTTTTCTGGAGGCTCCGTGACCGAGTCAGGATCCAGGAAATCCTGGGCCTCTGGGGACTGAACTCAGTCTCCACCCTGTCCCCCTCCCCGAGGTCAGAGGTGAAACCCAGAGACCCAGCCCCCCGATCCCAGAGCCGGTTCCCCGACAACCAGCCCCTCCCTCGACCTTTTGACCCCAGGCTCTGGGCTCCCCACTGTCACACAGTCAGTTTGTGACCGTTGGTGACAGTGGCCCCAGGACCCTGGCATGGATTTCACGCAAACTCCGTTTGACGAATGACTCAGTGCTGAAACCTCGGGTCCTCGTTCTCACCTATTTGCTTGGACCGCAAAACGGAATCGAAGAACTGGATCCCCGTCGTTTGGCTGGTCCCGTTCACCAGGAAGTAATTGTAAGAGGTCAATCCCGAGAGGTCGTCGAGGTGGCACCCCACGTGGGTCCCCGAGTCGCTCACATAACGGGGACATTCCCTCTCCCGCTTCCTGCAAGACCCCAAAGAGTTCAGACAACCCTCAGGACGCGGTTTTCCGTCCTCGCGTGTCCCCCACGGTCGTCTACACGGCCCGTCCACGCTTACTTGGAGTCTCGTATATACAGGAAATACTGGACGTCGTCGGGGGCCGCGCGGCCCGGGGCCCAAGTGCAGTTCATGAAGTGCACGTTGTAGATGAAGCAGGAGAAGTTCTGGGCGGCGGTGCCCTCACCACCTGCGAACACGCAGAGACCCAACCAGGGTGGACCAGGGGCCGGCCCGGCGGCTCAGTGGTTAAGTTTGCACATTCTGCTTCAGTGGCCCGGGGTTCGCCGGTTCAGATCCCGGGTGTGGACATGGCCCTGCTCAGCACCCCATGCTGTGGTAGGCGTCCCACATAGAAAGTAGAGGAAGATGGGCATGGATGTTAGCTCAGGGCCAGTCTTCCTCAGCAAAAAAAGAAAAAAAAAAAA
>NW_025794414.1:59-2605 GCF_021613505.1 Equus quagga | reverse complement strand
AAAAAAAAAAAAGAGGACAATTGGCAACAGATGTTAGCTCAGGGCCAGTCTTCCTCAGCAAAAAAAAAAAAAAAAAAAGAGGAGGATTGGCAGCAGATGTTAGCTCAGGGCCAATCTTCCTCAAAAACTAAACCGACACGCCCAAATCATCTGATTAAAAAATAGACAAAGGACCCGAATAGATTTTTGCCAGAGAACACGCCCAGGTAGCCAATATATACGATGGAATATTACGCACCCAGGAAAAAGAAGGAAACCCTGCCGTTTGGGCCCACGTGAGCGAAGGTGGAAGGCGTCACGCTAAGTGGATTAATTCAGACAGACAAACACGTGGGATGGTGGGCGTGTTAGTAGCTTGACTGAGCGTGAGGACATCCCATCATGCCTCATGCCTTAAATATCTACGCTTCCAACATGCCGATTCTATCTCCTTAGGGTCAAAAAAAGGAGTCGGATCTACCCTGACGCCAGCGGGTCCCCGCCACGCTTCCCCCACCTGGGTTGGTGTAGACGAGCTTCTCCGAAACCTGCGTTTGGCTGGTGTTGACCGTCACGGTTAGCGTGACGCCCTGGTGCAGGGCGCAGTCTGGAAACACACAGCGACATTCTTTCTTCCGGGGCTACAAAGACACGATCGGAAAGTCAATCAATGAACGCCCGTCTGTTGTCACACCCTGGCGTCGCTCCGTCTTCCATTGACCTCGTGGTGTCATCCGTGTGCCTCCGAGAAATGTGTCCCCCCGGGGGGCCAGCTGGCCTCGAAAACGGCAGCACAACCTCTGACCCCAACTCCCTTGGAAGAGTTGCAAAATGTCTGCAAGTCACTCAACAAACCTCTTGGCTCCGATCCACCTGCGACACCCCATTTCCTTTTAGGGTAATTTTGCATATTTTTCAGGGACCCCCCCCCGGCCCCCCGAGGGCGTCGGGCCGCTGGACGGGGCGTTTTCCCTCCGTCCCCCACGTCCAGTCCCCAACCTGGCACCCCGGACCCGTCCCACCTTTAAGGAAATCGGGCCCTTGTCCGGGTGCAGCATGACGCACTCGACGTAGGTGGGGTCCTCGTCGCAGTCCCAGGTCAGCTCCAGCTTCCGCGGGTCGAAGGTCACGCGCAGACTGGGGACGGGGGCCGCGCTCGGAAGATCTGAAAGACGCCGCCACCGGATTCACCAACGACCCCGTCTACACCGTCCACCCCCTCCCCATGACGGGCACCTCCCAGATCCCGTTTCTCCCTCATCACCCAGGTGGCCCCAGGACATTGGCACGTGCTCAGAATCTCCTCCCTTTCCCATCTCTCCTTCCTGCCCCGGCCCCTTTGGCCCCAATTCTCCACGTGGACACGTCTACACTGGCAGTAAAGGAGGATCCATCAAGTGAGGCCAACTGGAGGCTGGTGGCTCAGAGCCCAGAAGACGGGCGTCCCATGGGGTTGGTTAGAGGGCACCCTATTTCCCTTCCTCTGCTTGGTCCTAAGCGGGAAGTGGGGGCAAAAATGGAGTCGATCGATCAGTTATTGATCACGTCCTGGCCGCGCCTGGGGCTCGCGGTGACCCTTAATCCCGGGGCCGCGCCCTCCGCCCTCTGACCCCGTTCCCCCAGGTCCCCGGGCCCTAAAAGGAAATCAGGTGCCTCCTGGATTTCTGGACCCTCCTCCCTCCTCCCCCTGGGGGCTCGTCCTCCTTTAGGATCCCAATCCACTTCCGAGACGGACGGGCTGTGTGGCCTCTGGCAGTTTGCTTGACCTCTCTGTTCCCCGCTCTCCAATCTCGCCCAGTGAAGCCAAGACGTGTCTGGCCTCCAGAGGTGAGTCCAAAGTCACCAGAGCAAAGTGCGTCCCGGCCGTTCTCAAAGGGTCATGTCACGACCCCCGACCCCCGACCCCGGGGATGGCTCCCTAACACCCGACCCTGAAGCACGAGGGCACCAGGGAGTTGGCGTGAAGGGGTCACGACCTTCAGGACACTCACCCTGGAGCTCCCGCGTCAGGAGGAAGGCCGGGTCCAGCAGCACGGACAGCACAATGGCCGGCGCCAGGGGCCCCATGGCGTGCGGACCGGTGGTGTTTCCCCGGGCGGACGGTGTGGGGAAAAAACAGAGGACGGGCCTCATGGGGAGGGTCCACCAGCCTGGGGTCAGCCCGGGGTCACCGCCTGCCGTTATTGATCCAGGGCGTCCATGATTCCGTGTCACCTTCTGTATCACTGAGGGTGGTTGTCTACACAGCCTGGCTTCATCAGTGTCTGTAACTGGGAGAAATAACGGCTGGATCGAAGGCACTGAATCACCAAGCACAGCACTCAGATGTGAGGTCCGTCCATGCAGAGGGTTGGGAGACCCCAAACCATGGCCATCCAACATGGCGGATCAGAGCCCACGGATGGTCCCTCCATGCACTGCGAGTGTAGACTACACCATGACTCCAACGTGGCGGATCAGAGTCCACGGATGGACCCTCCATGCAGTGCGAGTGTAGACTACACCATGACCCTCCAACATGGAGGATCAGAGCCCACGGATGGTCCCTCCATGCAGTGCGAGTGTAG
>NW_025794413.1:0-3534 GCF_021613505.1 Equus quagga | reverse complement strand
TGTGCCTACACAGGCAGATCCGGCAACACTGTTGCATAGAAACTGCCTTTCCATCCACTCCTGTTGAATATATTGCTTGTCCAAAGGCAGATACAATTATATCATCTGATTTACTACATGTATTCATGCAGATATATGTGAAATTTTTATATGCCTTTGACAAGTAGAAGAGATCCTATGGAATTGTAATGAAACTCGTAAGTTACATACACAGAATTCAATTTTTATGGAAAGTAAAAATCAAAACAAACTACACATATCAACGGAAGTTGAAGTAAGTAGATGGAGATGCCAAAATTCACTTCAAGTTATATGAAACCCAAAATGTTGCTGTGGGGGGAAATGGAGTCAACATTATATGGGATATGTTAAGAATAACACTAACAGGTGGTTGGGATAGATATCTTTGGTTGAATTAACTTATCACAAGCTAAGTAGAGTATATTCTCAAATTGACTCCACACTCTTCGAAGGGAATGAAAAACTGGTAGAGAGTAAAAGAAAAATGAGTAAAGTTTTACATAATTCTTTGAGGAAAAGCATCGAGGACAATTCAAATTGAAACAGATTGATGCATGACCTCAATAGATGCCTCAGTAAAAGAAAGATGCTGAGAAATGTGGCTGCCTCAATGTTTTTCTCTGCACCTCCGAGCCTGAACAAGGAGAAATTCTCAGATTTGAGAAACTGTTTGGAAGGATCAGCACAGGGAAGCCAAAAGCTGAAAGGGGCTGAGAAGGATGGTCTCCTTCCTTAGAGACCTTCACAGAGGATCAGGGCAGCCTTGGAGCTCCAGCATAGAGAGCCTTGTGCTTTGTGGTCAGCGACTCTACGGTGGTGTGGGGTCTGATAAAGCTTCCTGACTTCCAGATGACCTCATTTTAGGGGACCTTATTTCCACCAGAAGAGAAGAATCGCAGCCTCCTCACCTCCAGCGTTATTAAGAACAACTTTGTTTTCAATAGATCGGTTTGTTGTTCACTCATTTCTCCTCCCACCCACTTTGGGACCCTCCTCTGCCTCCTCAAGGCTGTATCTCTCCTTGCCTCCCACCCACAGTCATCTCCAGGGCCCATATGACTAAGGAAGTGGTTAACCAGACGCCATGCAGTAGAGCCGGCTCTTCTCGTGGGAGCTGCCTTTGTGGGACCATGTTCAGATGGGGCCTCTTTAGTGACCTGACCTATTTAAACCATTCTTTCCATTCAGCTCATCCACATGGATTTGGAGAAAACTTGGTCATTGATAAGATGCCTCATGCGTCTCTTCTTCATCTCTTTCCATAGAAGAGGGAGTAACTATGCTCTTCCAAGAAAATATTCTGGCGGCCAGCCCGGTGGCGTAGTGGTTAAGTTCACATGCTCTGTTTCATCTGCCCGGGGTTCACAGGTTTGGATGCTGGGTGCAGACATACACATCACTCATCAGGCCATGCTATGGAAGCACCCCAAAGACAAAACAGAGGAAGACTGGCACAGATGTTAAGCTCACGCTGAATCTTCCTTAAGCAATATGAGGAAGATTGGCAACGGAGGTAACCTCAGGGCCAATCTTCCTCAACAACAACAACAACAACAGAAATCCTCCCCTGAGTGCTGAGAACCTCCAGCAGTAAGAGGAGAAGAGATAAACCAGAGCTGGACAGAAGGAGCTAAAGGTTCAGATGGAGGAATCTACTCTGGGCCCTCCTGGTAGGATCCCTTCTCTGAAGGAGCGAAGCTTCCTGCCAGAAGCCACCAGGGACAAAGGACTTGCACTACAACTGCTGAGTCCTTCTCCCTTGTTTGGTTTGCTGTATAGGTCTTTACTTTCAGGTAAAATTCACTATACATGCACACCAAGTACATAATTCACATTATAACTTTTGAGGGCCCTGGGCACTTTGTCTGCATGGGTCCCTTCATGCATAAACCATTAAAAAGTATCTTCTACCACTGTTGGTATAAAAAAAATGTATTATTACTATTATATGTGAAAACATTGTCTTTGACCTAAAAGAACACTGCTTTTCATCTGATTTTAAAATAAATTCAAACATTTTCCTGTGCCTCTGGCATGGATCCCTATGGCCCCCTGTTTGCCATCATGAGATGGAGGAGGAGGGGGAGGGGGGGAGGGGGAGGATGTGGGAAGAGTAGGAGGGCAGAGGAGGAGGAGGAGGGGTGAAAGGAAGAGGAAGCAGAAGAGGATGGAGAGCTCAATACCAAGGAGATGCAATTCCCTGGCCCCAGAATGGCAGCCCCTGTCTCTCTGGAACTCCCCCTTACCAGATTCTGCACACACACCCCCGACTCTGGTCTCTCCTCCTCCAGCCTCCCTTCTACCCACAGGAGCAGCCTCTCATTCCTCCTCCCACGCCCTGATCCTGAGGATTCTTTCCTTTTCCACTCAGTCTCCCCAGGCTTAGGTCCAAGTCCTTCACCCAGAGCAGGACTGTCCCCTCCCAACCACTGGCTCTCCAGGCCTTTACTTGCCAAGCTTTGTCTTGTAGTTCTGGAGAGTCCGAAGCATAAACACCTCCCAGGAGAAAAGGAAGTGTGGGCCAGGTCTCCTCATGGAGTCATGGGTCCCACTGCTGAACTGAATCCAGCCATCCCAGTTCATTCCAGTTGGATCTGTGAAGACATCAACCTTGAATGAGCGGGGAGAAGGGACACAGAAAACACACTGATGAGTACTTTAACATGTAAGCTTCCATCTGTATATCCAATACATCACCTGCATTCAGTTTTGTTTTATTCCATTCATATGAATTGGATAATCTGCATGCTTTGCTTTATACATTTTCTTTTCTTTTTTCTTTTCTTCCTCAGAAGTCTTGGGTAGGCATAACACAGGACCCCAGAATTCCACTCTTTGTTGTGTAATCTACTGTGCCCAGGACACCTGCACAAGAAGGACCATAGCCTTGTTGTGTGAAAGATCCACAGACTGTAAACAACCAAAATGTCCACCATCAATAGAATGGGTAACTAAATTGTGGTCTATTTCATTAGCAACCACAATGGAAGAATCACTGATGATTGTTAAATCCATAATTCTTAGTGAACAAAGCCAGGCATGAGAGAATATATGCTATATGATTACAGATTAAAATCCAGACCTGTGAGGAGTGTGTAATAAACAAAATTATAAAATACGTGAACAAAGAATGAAACATCACGAAGATAAGATTGAGGTTACTGCTAAGGCCAAGGAGGGAGATGTGACAAGGAAGAGGCATCTGGGAAGCTTCTGGAAGCCTCGTACGTTCTAGGTATTGATCTAGGTGGGGGCTGTGTTAACTTATAGCCATACATTTATGTTTTATGCAGCCTTCTGCATATTGTGTTACACAATTAAAGAAAAAATATCATTCTGTCACTGTACATCATGCCAGGAAGCACAAACTATGCTAAGTGAGCAGTTGGGTTATCTTCATCTGCACAACACTGTGAGTTGTGGGGCACCATTACAGCCACGTGACCCACGAGGAAATCATAGGATGTAGCCCCTTGTCCCAACCAGACCAGTGGTGGCACCAGGACTGGAGGA
>NW_025794412.1:0-4918 GCF_021613505.1 Equus quagga | reverse complement strand
AAATGGATCAAAGACCTAAAGCTGAGACCTGAAACCATAAGGCTTCTGGAAGAAAACGTAGGCAGTACACTCTTTGATATCAGTATTAAAAGGATCTTTTCAGACACCATGCCTTCTCAGAGAAGGGAAACAATAGAAAGAATAAACAAATGGGACCTCATCAGATTAAAGAGCTTCTTCAAGGCAAATGAAAACAGGATTGAAACAAAAAAACAACCCACTAACTGGGAAAAAATATTTGCAAGTCATATATCTGACAAAGGCTTAATATCCTTAATATATAAAGAACTCTCGCAACTCAACCACAAAACATCAAACAACCCAATCAAAAAATGGGCTGGAGACATGAACAGACATTTCTCCAAAGAAGATATACTGATGGCCAATAGGCACATGAAAAGATGCTCATCATCGCTGATCATCAGGGAAATGCAAATCAAAACTACACTAAGATATCACCTTACACCTGTTAGAATGACAAAAATATCTAAAACTAATAGCAACAAATGTTGGAGAGGTTGCGGAGAAAAAGGAACCCTCTTACACTGCTGGTGGGAATGCAAACTGGTGCAGCCACTATGGAAAACAGTATGGAGATTCCTCAAAAAACTAAAAATAGAACTACCATACGATCCAGCCATCCCACTACTGGGTATTTATCCAAAGAGCTTGAAGTCAGCAATCCCAAAAGTCCTGTGCACCCCAATGTTTATTGCAGCACTGTTTACAATAGCCAAGACGTGGAAGCAACCTAAGTGCCCATCAACAGACGAATGGATAAAGAAGATGTGGTACATATATACAACGGAATACTACTCAGCTGCAAAACAGAACAAAATCATTCCATTTGCAATAACATGGATGGACCTTGAGAGAATTATGTTAAGTGAAATAAGCCAGCGAGAGAAAGATAATCTGTGTATGACTCCACTCATATGAGGAATTTAAAACTATGGACCAAGAACAGTTTAGTGGATACCAGGGGAAAGGTGGGGTGGGGGGTGGGCACAAAGGGTGAAGTGGTGCACCTACAACATGACTGACAAACATTAATGTACAATTGAAATTTCACAAGATTGTAACCTATCAATAACTCAATAAAAAAAAAAGGAAGGACATTCTGACATATGCCACAACGTGGATAAACATTGAGAACATTATGCTAAATGAAACAAGCCAATCACTAAAAAGACAAATACTGTATGATTCCACGTATGAGGTCCCTAGAGTAGTCAGATTCATAGAGACAGACAGTAGAATGGAGGGTGCCAGGGGCTGGGGGAGGGACAGGGGCATCATTGTATAATGGGTACAGAGTTTGTTTTGCAAGATGAAAAGAGCTCTGGAGATGGATGGGGTGACAGTTGCACAATATGAATGTACTTTAAACCATTGAACTGTACACTTAAAAATGGTTAAGATGACGGGGCCAGCCCCGTGGCCGAGCGGTTAAAGTTCCATGCAATCTGCTCCAGCAGCCCAAGTTCGTGGGTTCGGATCCTGGGTGCAGATCTACTCCATTCATCAGCCATGCTGTGGAGGCATCCCACATACAATGTGGAGGAGGACTGCCACAGATGTTAGCTCAAGGCTAATCTTCCTCAACCAAAAAAAAAAAAGAGGAGGATTGGCAACGGATGTTAGCTCAGGGCAAATCACACTAACACACACACACACACACACACACAATGGTTAAGATGGTGAACTTTATGTTATGTATATTTTGTCCAATTTTTAAAAATGGGGAAAAATTAAAGAACTCTCTTTTGGAGATAGATCCTAAAGTATTTAAGAATAAAATATCATGTCTGGAATTAGCTTCAAAATAATTTGGCAGCGAATGAGGACATAAACAAAACCAGCCATGTGTTGGTAAGCAACTGTTCTTGTTCTCCTCAACCTAGCCAGATGTCTCAGGTTTTAGCAGAATAGCACTGGATGCTCTCTAGACAGAGCCATACACTTAAGTGGACTTAGGTTTTCCAAAATGTCACTTTATTCTTAGTTTGGGGATCAAAGCTGGGTTATATGGCAACAGTCTGATTTCACCTCAAAATATCACCAAGAATTTGTACCCAATCTCTTGAGCACAGCAGGCTCTTAAGTATTAGTGACAGAGTCCAGTTTCTCATATAAGAGCATATACACATATTCATGGCACTCAAAAAGGTAAAAGTACCTCAGAAACATAAGACAGTGTTTTAACATCTGGGAACATGGATCCAAAAGTAAGTCAGAGACTATCAGAACCAGAAGAAATGAAGACAACGTTTCTCAACGAAGGGTGGGGTCTTGCAGCCTTTGGAAACAGGCAGGGCAATTTTATATGTACAACGACTAGGGAACATTTATGGGCTGGGGTCAGGAATCTCTTCATCCTGGATTTGGGACAATCCCACAAAAAGAACTTTTAAATCTAAAAAACCAATTAACACTGAGTTTTACTCCACATGCAGAAACAGTCCCAGAGAAGTGATGTGCCCAAAGCCAGGTTTTTTTCATTAGTTAGTAGAAATAACTAAGGACTCCTGATTTCCTAGAATAATTATTCTGATAGGTAACCTAGGTATACAATTAAAACAGCCCATATAAGAGTTAATCAAAAGTAGACGAAACACTATCTAATGATCCTTTTTACTCTCAAATCCAAATTCAAATCTGACACAGGAGAACACGTAAAAAGAAACTACTCAAGAGTGACATCAGCAACATGGCAGCATGAGCTCACCCGGGACTCTCTCCCCTCCAAAGTACAATCAAAAAGAGCAACTGCTTTCCAACCAAAAAAGCAATCCTAATAACAGAAATCGTCAGAGACCCACAGCAGCCAAACGACAGAAGGCGGAGAGGCTGCAGCTGGCCTCGGAGGAGCTGGAACAGGGTAGGAGAGAACTTCGCTCCTGCCCCTGGAGACTGGGATCGCTGCCTCGGTGCGGGAAGGAGTGGAGGAGGAGCCGCCCGTTGGGGGTCATCCAGGACGCCCACCGCCTGTGCAGCGAAACCCTCTAACAGGGGAAAGCTTTCCCGTGGGGGAGCCCCAGCAAGCCAGGGCCCGGGAGACCAGAAAGTGAGAGCTGATATAATACGGGTTGGCGTGAGTGAAAGTGCCCCTCCTCCCCCAACCCACCCTGTGCTCCGCCATCTTGGCTGAAGGCGGAGGCCTCAGAAAACAAGGCTCTCAGCCCCCATCTAGTGGCGACAGGCTGTAATTGCAGCCGAATAACAGCATCATGCGCAAAAACCACTCTTCTACCATCCAGCAATTTATAAAAGCTTCAGTCCAAAAGGAAAACAATAAAAATACAGAAGAAGATCCTGAGGGCTTAGAAATGGGTAAACTAAGTGAAGAGGAGTTCAAAATAGCTATCCTCAAAATATTCAATGAGATAAAGGAAAATATAGAGAAACAAGTCGACAAGTTCTGGAGTTACTTCACAAAAGAGATTGAAATTATAAAGAAGAATCAACTAGAAATACTAGAGATGAAAAATACAATGGATCAGATAAAACAGAATATGGATTCCCGGAATGCCCGTGTAGACACCATAGAGGAGCAAACAGACAGGCTGAATGGCTCCAGACAGAGGAAGAGAGAGAACTAAGAATTTAAAAAACTGAAGAAAATCTCAGAGAAATAGCTGACTCAATGAGAAAATGCAACTTAGGAATCATCGGAATTCCTGAGGGCTTGGAAAAGGAAAATGGAGTAGAAAGTGTGCTCAACGAAATAACAGACGAGAACTTCCCAAATCTAGGGATTGAGAGAGAAATGTGTGTGGAGGAAGCTTTCAGATGTCCTAGATTTGTCAATGTAAAAAGACCTACTGCAAGGCACATAGTAGTAAAACTGGCAAAAATGAAGGACAAAGAAAGAATACTCAGGGCAGCAAGGCAGAAGAAAATAACGTACAAAGGAACCCCCATCAGACTTTCAGCGGATTTCTCTACAGAAACCTTACAAGATAGGAGAGATTGGAATGACATATTCAAAACTTTAAAGGATAAAAATCTTCAGCCAAGAATACTCTATCCAGCAAAAATATCCTTCAGCTATGAGGGAGAAACTAAATCTTTTCCAGACAAACAAAAGCTGAGGGACTTCGTAGTCACACGACCTCCACTACAAGATATCCTCAAGAAGGTTCTCATACCTGAAAAAAGAAAAAAAGGTAGTAAGGGGTCACAAAACACAGAGTAGGGAGACAAATAGATAGAATCCGAATAGGATAGCAAATATTCAACTAGAGTGTTAGGATAAAGTGAAGGAAATCACAAAAGCAGAGACAATCTTATCACTCTAACCACAAACTCACAACACAAGTTGGAATAAGAGATGAAAATAATAATTTAGGAGTGGAGAAGGAAAGGGGCTGAAACAGTCTAGGCTAAGGAAGTAAGAGACCACCAGAAAATGGACTATGTTATATACGAGATTCTGAATATAAACTTCAGGGTAGCCGCTAAACTAAAAAACAAACAGAGACACAAAACACAAATAAGAAAAAATCTAACAGACCCAGCATAAGAAATTGCAGAACTCAATGGGTAGGCTAAAAGACGCAGGACGAGAAACAAAGGAAACACAGGAAAACCAGAAATCGAGCGACAGAATGACAGCATTAAGCCCTCATGCATCAATAATCACGCTCAATGTAAACGGATTGAACTCTCCAATAAAAAGACACAGAGTGGCAAAATGGATTAAAGAACAAGATCCAACAATTTGTTGCCTCCAGGAAACACACCTCACCTCCAAGGACAAACAGAGGCTCAGAGTGAAGGGGTGCAAGACAATACTCCAAGCTAATAGCAAACAAAAGAAAGCAGGTGTCGCAATATTTATATCAGACAAAACAGACTTCAAGATAAGGCAGGTAAAGAGAGACACAGAGGGACAATATATAATGATCAAAGGGAC
>NW_025794411.1:0-12079 GCF_021613505.1 Equus quagga | reverse complement strand
TAAACAAAAATCAATTGCACTTTTAAATATTAACAGCATGCGATTTGATTTAAAATTGTGCAAAAATAAATTTAACCAAAAAATGTGCAAGGCCTATGCACTACAGACTAGAGAACACGATTGAGAGAAATTAAAGAAGACTCAGTGGCGGTTTCTTAAAAAGTTAAACACAGAGTCATCACATTACCCCAGTCATTTGCCTCCTAGGTAATTACCCAAGAGAAATGAAAGCACGTGCTCACACAAAGACTTATACAAGAGCACATACGACAAGATATAGCAAATTAATTTACAGTGACAAAAAACACGTCACGGGTTCCCTGTGGCAGGCAGGAAGAGGTGGTGGGCTGCAAAGAGGCATGGGGATACTTAAGGGGGTAAGAGAAATGTTCTTTTATCTTGATTCTGTAGATGGCTTCAGAGGTGTATAGAACTGTCAAAACCCATCAAATTGTGCACTTTATATAGACGCTGTTTATTGTATGTAAACTATTCTGCAATAAAGTTTTTGAGGAAAAAAATAAACAAAAGAATAAGTGAGTGAATGAACAAGGGTTTTAAAGTAAATAAGCATTATACACCTGTTGAAAAGGAAAGAATAAAATTTAAATGGTGAGGAAACTTTGTAAACAAGTTACACTTTTTAAAAAAATCTCTAGTCTTGTTTCTTCTAATTTGTCTGTTTTAAGTCTTAAATCTGTCTTGAGCATAAGGGGTTAAAACCTTAACAGGTTATACTATAAAAACCAGTCATAGAAACAAATCATTTAACTATGGCTATATAAGGAAAATGACCTCATATCTCATAGATTGTTTTTTCGATCTGTATAGATAATTCAGTTTTATTGCTGAAAGCAGTACCAGCTATCAGATGGAAAACAAGTCAATTTTATCGTCTGATTCACCTTGAACACATCACGTCTGCGTAGCCCACAGAATCACAAAATGTAAAGCTATTACAGCACTACAGTAGAAAAAGCGTCACTCCCTAACAGACTCAGGAGTATAGTCTACACTTGCCATCTCTCTGTCCAAAACAATGCTGGTGGAAACAGACTCTTCCCGAACAAGAATTGTCACAATAAGTAATTGCACTATGAAACTGAATGACTGCGTTTTTATTACCATTTTCATACAGAACTTTTACATACTTAAAATTCTGACCAGAAAGGTTAGATTAGAATCACCTGGGCCAATTTGGAAATGCTAAAAGATATGTATGGACACACACAAAAACACACACTTACACACTCTCTCTCTCAGTCACACACAGACATGTTTGTTAGTATATATATTTATTTTTAAAAGGTAAAGATAACAGTAACATTAATAACAACAGATAGTACCTCTCTCTATTTAAATATAGAAACATATCGCAAATGTATAATACTGTCCTAGTTTTGCTTTACTGCCAAATAAACAAAGCAGTTAATTCATAGGGTGTCACTGATTCCTAAACTCATCATTCATGAACTTGATTATTAATGAAATTAATAATGAATAAATAAAACTGATATACCTAATTTCTTCAAAATTGATCACAATAAAAAATGCCTGCTTTGATACTATAATTGAAGTAAGTTATATAAGAACAAATGGATAATATAAGCCTTGTCTATTAATTCTTAAAACATAAACCATTTAAAAGCATTCCTGAAATCAGACAAAACAGTTAGACCACATCAGGAGAGCAACGAAAACAAAATGACCTGAATCGTGATGCAGGGAAACATGAACACCTCAGCTATCAAAAACTCACCAAGGCAGCAACATCACCCACCAAGCCTTAGCTAAAAATAAGAAACCTGCCCAAAAGGGCTTGGAGCAGCAAAACATATTTGAAGAGATGATGTTTGAATTTAGGTACTGGGATTGAAGGTGAGTCTCTAAGTTCCTTCCTCAGATCCATCACCCCTTCCTGATACTTACTGATAAACCTGATTCATTGGCTGCTTATTGATGGCAAATAATGGAGAGCAATTGTGCTACTCTAGACAAGATCACTGAGAGCAGTGAAATGGGAAAAGGGAAGAAAAACTAGAAAAAAGCAGACAGAAAAAATTAAAAGTAATCAGGGAACATTCAGATATTTAAAAACACCCTTCTCTGGGTCAAAATGCCCAGAGGACATGATTTCTTAGAGCCCAACATGACAATGCACAAAATAATAATCCTAAGTCACTGAGACAATATTAAATCAGGTTATGGAGAGGTTCCAAAAGTCGAAAACTAGGAAATTAATTTTTTCAAAGGTTCTCACGAAAATGATTAAATTTAAAAAAAAACCAAAAAACAAGAACATCATGAGACGTAAGTCCCCAATGATTCAGGTCCATCCACCAAGCCATCTAAGCAGTTATGGCTGGTGGGCAAGGCCTGCACGTGCTCCATGGCTGTGCTCTGCTGTCCTCAGGCCTCAGGCTTGCTGCCTCCTCCAAGAACCAGACTGCAAACCCTGACACTGGATTAGCCCTCTGCCTGCACATTCCCATCTGCCCCCACCACAGTTCTTACTACTCTGCATTACAACTGGCATGTGACCTTCTTGAGCAGAAGAAATAAACTCTTTCACTAGCGTCCCAGAACCCAGCACAGTATTCAGCATATAGTAGGATTTCAGTAAATACGATTTTTTTAAACTTATTAAAAAAAACTTAAGCTATGTTCTATCTGCAAAGCATATTTTGATAATAACAACAGACACCCAAAATATGCCACGAGAGCATAAAGTAAGAAGTTCCTGTTGACTGCTAAGATTAGAAAGTCTTCACAGAATGGACAGAGTTCCAACCACACATTCAAGCTCAGGATGAATTTAACCAAATGGCTAAAAAAAGTACAATGGTCCCCCCCTTACCTGTGGTTTCACTTTCTGCAATTTCACTTACTTATGGTCAGCAGAGGTCTAAAAATATTCGATGGAAAATTCCAGAAATAAACAATACATAAATTTTAAATTTCTCGCCATTCTAGGTAGCGTGATGAAATCTTGTGCCATCTAGCTCCCTCTCACCGGGGCCGTGAATCATCCCTTTCTCCACCGGATCCACGATACCCGCCTGTCAGTCACTCAGTAGCCCTCTTGGTTATCAGAGCGCCTGTCAAGGTATCACAGTGCTGGTGTTCAAGTCACCCGTATTTTATTTAATAATTTCCCCAACGTGTAAGAGCAGTCATGCTGGAAATCTGGATATGCCAAACAGAAGTTATTGCTGTTACTCTCTTACTTTGCCCAATTTCTAAGTTTATCACAGCAGTGTACATGTCGGAAAAAACGTATATGCAGGCTTCAGTACTATGCAGTTTCAAGCACCCACTGGGAGTCTTAGAACGTATCCCCCCCACATAAGGGGGGACTACTGTATTTCGGGAGATAGGGATACTATAAGCACAAGTAAAAGAAAACGAGAGCAACTGGGTAACACATAGGTTTTCAAAAACGGCAGCAGTGAAAGGTAAGGCTGGAAAGACAGGCAGGGCTGCAGAGGAGCCAAGAGGGGTTAACATAATGGAACTTAACAAAATGGAGGTTAACATTACGGAGCTTAACACAATGGCATGCTCCAAAGGTCACACGGACACTTAGTCCTCCAGAGTGACTCCCTCTCCGCAACGTCCAGCAGTTTCATTGCATGTAGAATACATTTTGCAAGTAAGAGACAAAAGAAAGACAACAACTTTGCTATATGATTCCTTATGTCAACACTGTTTTACCCTGGACCAAATCAGAGAGTTGATACCATAAAAAATACTTCAAAACACTACGTGATGTTACGAGGAAACTACTGGCAAAACTTACTTTCAGGTGGTGATTATTATTCAACCCACACGTGATAAAATGCTAATAATCATAAGAAATGGTACTCTTATAATACAACTGCTATGCAATTTTTTTAAATTCTTCAATTTTGAAATAAAGTTGAAAGTATTGTGTCAAAAGACAGTGAAACAACTATCATTAATCTTCAAAACTGACAAACAAAAAAGACATATAAACAAGTGCCAGGATAATAAAAATGGCAGTGTTCATTTTTTTAGAAGAAAAAAATAAATTGTACTAAAATTATTAAGCTAACAAAGCAACAGAAAAATATGAGCAGAAAAATGACAAGTTATCTGCAAAATTCATAAATGCGTCTTTTGTATAACCATAATGATCACATTTTATGCTGTCATTTTGCATTTAATTGCTCACCCTGGTACTTTTCTTCATAGAAGCCATCGGTATCCCACAGAGCCAGATGCTGAATTGCAAAAACATACTGTGACCATGGACTTATAAGAAAGTTACTTTGCTGAGCTGTGGTGTATGACAAGTTAATTTTTTGTAATTACACTTCTTCCAACAATATATGAAGCTACTGCCTATGATTATCCTATATTATTCAAAAGAGGCAAGAAAGTATTCTTTGTAAAATACTAATCAGATTTTTTTAAAGACTTCAGCTGATGTGAGAAAGTTAACTTTTCAAAAAGCTTTTCTATAAGACGGCCAAAAGTAAAAATCACCACCTCAGCTGAAATATATAAGCAGATTAATATGTTAAGGCACGACTATGTTTTCTGAATGTTATTAATACATAATGCCAAGTTATTTCAAGCCTTTAGGAAATGTCACATGCTAACCTTGGTCTTTTGATCATTACTTTTAGTTCTGCTATATTATGCTAAACATAGTATTCAAAGGATAAATCCATTAACCGCCATTTAGAAAGAAATGGCTATTGCACAATAATTATCCGCAGGGCGTAAATTGTTTTAAATTTAAAATATTTGCAATGACGGTCACTGTCACATACTCAATAGTAATAAAACAGGAGAACAGCATACATTGCTAAAACACAGGCTATTCCCTATAATATAGTATCTTTGTGCACATACTACAAAATTTGGCAGCTATTATGTTTTGTTTTATTCATTAAAAGAGAGCAAATGACATTTCCCTTTTAATAAACTTCCCCCATATTGAAGCCAAAAGAGTTATTTAAAGATTAATGTTAATTATCAGGACAAAACAACCTGAGCCAAGTTTTCCAAATGCCTAGGTCAAATCTGCTCACTGGAGGAGGATATTTAAAAAATAACTATGTAATATATTTTTTTAAAAAAACTCTATCACTTAGTGACTTAAAATTTAATAGAAGTTATGTTTTAATTACATAATACTAACAAAATGCATATTTTCACTGCATTATACAAAAGGAACGTAAGATACTAAAATGCTCTAGATAAATCTGAAGTTTTCCTCAGGATTTTAATAAATATATAATGACTGATTTTTTTAATGTGTAACATTGTTCCCATGTCATTTCCTAATCTAAAGGGGTTTGTGTTTGTGAAGGTGTCAACTCAATGTATATTCAAGACTTAATAAAAAGTCCTAGAATTTTGAGAATCTTGGAAATCTTTTATTTCAAATCCCTCGTGTGTTTTTTTTCCTAACTTGGACTGCAATTTGAGATATGCTATTTCACGGTTCCACGTCTGCTTAGAGATCACCAACTCAGACACTGATTGTACAACAGGAGAAACATAAAGCACACAGAGCTGAAACACAATCACCAAGAAAGCAAATACCTGGCCTTTCGGGTCCTCTTTGTTCTGACCCCTGCTATTCAAAAGGGAATGATAAACTCTGCAGACGTCATTGGGCATATACTAAGAAGGAACATGCTCAAATCCCAGCTATTTGTATTTTTCTTTCCCCTGCCCAGCCTCGATCTTCCTCCCTGGTCTACTTCATTCATTCTGCGTGCTCTCCAGCCACCTCAAATGGTCCAGGGACTCATTGCCTTTATTTCCAGTCTCTACCTTACTTCTAATCTCAGCATCTCTTCCTGGATGACCTACAGATATCAAACACTCAATACAACCAAAAACAAACTCATCTTGCTCTCCTCTCCCAAACCTGCTTCCATGGAGCTAGTCTGCCAGCTCTCTACACAAAGATCAATGCTCTAAACTATCCTTAGTTCCTCCCTCTCTCACCTCCTCCTTCAGTGGCCCTTAATCCTGTCCTTTCCACATCAAAAATGTCTCTCCACTCTATCCTCTGTACTCTACTTCTACTGCCTTATGTGGAACTTCATCAACTCCAGCCTCTCGCGTGCCTCAGTGGCTCCAGGGAGAGAGCCTCCTCTAATGGGGCCTCCACAGAAAAGCCTCAGTTACTGAAGCGAGCTTCTCACACAGCCCCTGAGGACAGTATTCAGTGTCTGAATAGCTGTGCGAAAGGGAATGGTACCTATTAAGGAAAAGGGACAACACCAGAGGGTGGGAGATCCGACAGCTTTGATGGTTTCGACTTGACCATAGGAAAAAGTACTAAGTAAAGCACACAGCCTTCAATTCAAAGCCCTTGACAAACTAAACCTTGTCCTCTTTCGGCGCTTCTCCCTCTTTTAGGCCCTGCTAAGACCCACATTAGGCTGCTGACTGGTTCTCACCCAGGTGTGCCTTCCAACAAGCTGCCCTCTTTGCCTAAAAAGCCCTCTCCTCCTACATCCGCACAGAAAACTCCCATGGGTCTTCCACGTTGCTGTGATATTTTCTGTGACTTCTCCAGGCCAAGCTAATTACTCCGCCGTGCACCTCTGGCACTGACGAATGTTCTGTTACAGCCAGTATCTTGGGACTGACTGCTGGGGTTACTGAAGATTACAAGGACAAGAAGTGGGATGGTTTACTTTTTGTGCCTAGCACAAAGACTTTTCAAAAACTTCATTAATTTTAAATGAAGTGAATTTGTTGGAACATAACGCATTTTGGGAATTTAAATAAATGGAAAATAATCATTTTCTTTAAACTTGAAATGTTTGACAAGAAATGAAAAAGGTAACAAATTAGTTCTGGAAAAATGCAAACTAATTCCTATACTCCCATTCTGAATCAATCTTACAAATGGGACTAAAAAGAAGGAAGGAAGCGCCTGTCTGGTTTTTCAAGTAAGAGAAGGCAAAACCAATATGGCAGCAAGGTAAGGTTCTGCCTGCTCCACAGAACCCATGGTACAGAATCCATGTTTCCGACCTCTTCTTGTGCAGAACTCTCACGTTGCATGTATCAAGGCTGGATTTAAAGACTGTAGAGTAGTCTTAATAATGTGTGCAGAGACAGCATTTTATAGTTTCTAAGCCACACTCACACACATTATCTCATCAACTACTCAAAGACACATCATTTCTCCACTTGGAGAGGAAGAAACTAAGGCCATTTTCCTACAACTAATACATAGAGGCTGGGATATGAACCCCCAAGAATTCTAACACTAACTACATTGCCTCCCTAACAACCACATTTTAAAGATGTCCAATACAGGCCTCAGAACACTAACCCAGGACACATACATGATGCATGCCAGGGCCAAACCACTCACCTGGCGTTCTTCTGAAGTTCACAATAAAAAACAGAATGAATGAACATTAATAAAATGGTTCACTTTTGGAGCCGTCCCAGTGGAGTAATGGTTAGTTCATACACTCTGCTCCAGCAGCCAGGGGTTTGCAGGTTCCAATCCTGGGCATGGATCTAGCACCACTTGTCAAGCCACACTTTGGCAGTATCCTACATAAAATAGAGGAAGATGGGCTCAGACGTTAGGTCAGTTGACAATCCCAAAGTTATTAAGTGTACAAGCAAAAAGAGGAAGATTCGCAACAGAGATTAGCTCAGGGCCAATCAACCTTACCAAAAAAAAATATTTCACTTTTAAATAGACCTTAACGAATAACTTTGCTTTGAATTATAACACTACATATTATTACATTTTACATGTTACTACATATTCCATAGACTATGTAACATAACATAGTCACAGGTTCTAGGAACTAGGACGTGGAATCTTTTGTATCGGGAGGGAGAGGGCTAAGGAGGAGTTGCATTATTCTGCCAACCAAAATAAGCAAGATTACAATTGGATACTAATTAAAATCCAAATTTAATTCTGAAGTTTTGTGCCCCCTCTCCATGAAATGGGTCCATGAGGAATGGACAGAAACAACTCATATCCACTTGTCTAATTCTGACAGGACATCAGATAAAATAACAAGAGTGCTACTTTAAAAGACTCTGTCCAATTACCCAGTAAAATGAAGGATTTATCACATTCATTGAACTTGGAACTATTCCTTCTTATACAACTAAGTTTGACTGCTCTGACTTTTATTTTCAGAGACTGTTTTTCCCTTCTCCACTCAGGTTCACTACATTGATTTAAAATGCAGAGGGCAAAACTCAAAGACAATGACTAACTCATTTTGATTGTCAACTTGTAAGCTAGTGAACATTAGTAAACATATTAGATACTAAAAATACAGTAGTAAAACTTATAGCTCTTTACCACTTAAAAAGCATTCTTATTATCTCATTTGACTCTAGCATCACTGTGAGGTATAGTTACAGAAATATTACTCAAATTTTTCAATAACACTCAGAGAAGAGAGGTGATGTTGACAATCCCAAAGTTATTAAGTGTACAGCTGCCTCGGCCCATGAGGACAGTATTCACACTGTCTGAATAGCTGTGGGAAAAAGAATAGTACCTATTAAGGATAGAGGGGGGAAAACCTAAATTCAGTAAAAACATTATAACATTTCCCCAAACTACACTATTCAATTATTTTAGATATGATCATTAGAAAAAAAAAATGAAGAAAATGTATAATTACACATTTCTACTCAGTAAGAGAAATCCGAATTAATTAGAATTTTAAATTGAAAATATTAAAACAAAAATCAATACTCCTACACTAGAAAAAATGAAAATTAGAAATCTCATACTACACTGGAAAAGTTTATAGCATTTCTTCAATTTCATTTTTCTATTAATGTGTGTAAACTCTGTAGATCTAGCCAAAGTAATTAAATAAAATAGAGATAATATCCAAAAATCATGAAAGTTTATACATTTTGGTAAACTTTTAAAAGTTAAAATTTATCTTTCCTAATTGAAAACTGGGTTAAAAATCTATCACAAATATAAAAGTACAAAATTGCAGTGAAAGTTCCATCTTTGGTATATTCACATGAACAAACAAAATAATCACCTCTTTGAACGGAAGTTACAGACTTTTTCAGGTCAAAATTCTGTTAAAATATAACTATTTGAACTGTTCAAAAATTTGCATTAATGTTAATATGGCAACATTTTAATGTGGACAATAACAGAAAAACGTCATTCCCTCCACAGAATTCTGCCTCTAGAAGTACATTTAACAAAGTTGGAGAAAACAGGATGCTTGTTGATAGTGACAGGCTTATTTCAAAACCCAATTATATCTGTTCATTCCCTTTTGCTAATTAAAGCAAAAGGCATCAAAATCTCTCCTAACGATGTTCTAATCAATACGTGTTAGTGACCTTCCCCAGGCAGTGCTGCATCTGGACTAACGCTTCACCGCAAACCAGGTGCATACTGTAACTAGTTCCACCGCCACGGACTGTAAAGTCCCGACACAATCACCATTCGGGCTATGATTACCTAGAAAATAATCCTACATATGTGTCCACAGATGCCAACCCTGCCAAGATGTCCTAGTCCAGAACCCCCCAACCCAATGAACAGGCCATTCAAAACTCAACGCAACCGCAGGGGTCAGCAGCTCCTGGCACCCACCTCCCCCCGACTAAGCTCCAGAAAGCGGGCACGCACACTCAGGCCGTGCTCGCCCACTAGGAACAGGTGGCTATCTCCAGGGACGATCCCGCTGCTGCCAACAGCGACGTGCGGCAGCCTGGGGTCTCCCGCTAGTTGCTGAGAGCAGCTGGACCCTGAGTGGCCAGGACCGTCCACTTCCAGGCGTGGTGCTCTCGGGCACCAGCATCCTCAACCGAAGGAGGCGCGGCTGGCAGCAGCGCATCGGGGCGCTGGGGAAAACAGGGAGTGGGCGGGCAGCCACGGACACCACCGCCCGGACTAGAAACCGACACCGGGCAGCTCCCCGCCTGGGCGCCCGCGTTCCAGTCGGAGAAGCCAGGCGGTCGGAAGCGCCCCGACTGCGTGCAGGGGTGCGTGGGGCGCCCGGGGCGCCGCTCCCGCGCCGAGAGCCCGGGCCCGCGGGGAAACGGAGGCCCGCCGGGTCCCCGGGAGCACGGCTCGCGGAGCGAGCAGGTGACGGCGGGGGCAGGGCGGCTGCGACGCCGCGCGGGCGGCGGGCGGGTGTCGGGCGAGTCTGGGCGGCGTCGGGAGTGACCGGCGAGCCGGGAGGAGCGGAGGCCGGGGTAGGAGGGAGGAGGAAGAGCGGAGGGCCCTGGCGGGACTCCCGGCGCCCAGCTGCCCGGCCCGAGCCCTCAAGCCACCGCCCCCAGGCCCCGCGCAGACGCTGGACGGTCCCCGCCTCCAAACCTCCCCCCCCCGGCCCGACCACAGAATAACTTACCCGTTTGCCGACCGAATCGCTCCTGCTGGCCCTTCTGACTGACTCCTCCCGCTCATCGTCTTCCGGAAATGAAACCGGAAGTCCCACCCCTCCCCAAGAGGAAAACGGCAAGCCGAAGGAGTCAATCTAAGGAAGGGGAGACGCGCGTCAGGCTGAGAGCCTGGCGGCGTCTGACCGGGAAGGCCGCCTGGCACTTCCAGCGGCTCCCCGAGCGGGTAACCCCCCGGGCGATCCCGCCTCCTCCCTCTCCATCCCTCCTCACTCCACCCCTTCGCCCGCCCGCGGTATAGAACCCCGAGGGCGGTGCGGGAGAAACGGACGCGCCCGGGCCGGGCGGGAGCCGGAGGCCTGCGGGCCGGGCGGCCGGCCTCCGCCTCCACCGGCCCAAGCGATGCCCGGCGCCTCTGAGGCCTCCTCTAACGGAGCGAGGTTTTCCTGCTGTGCCAGGCGCGTGCGCACCTCCGGGTTAGGAGAACAGCCTCTGGATGCTCCTAGCAGGGGTCCTCAGAGTCGCAGACCCTAGGAAGCCACGAGCCGAATTCGGATTCTAACGGGTTCTAATGAAAAATGCAGGAGGATCGGGGTCCAGTTCTCAGAAGAGGGGGCTGGGCTGCGCTGGGCTGGGCTGGAGTCCGGCTAACACAGAGGCTGAGGGAGGGATGCGCTGGAATGAACATGTGGAGCGAGAAGAAGCCCAGACCAGGTTCTTTGTGTGTCTGTGGCCGACTGCCTTCCTCCAGCTGCAAGTGCAGAGAACGTGTGTCACCACAGGGCTCTTGCACTGTCCAGCACACACTCACACAAGGTTTATTTTTATGAATACAACATAAAACCAAGAACATTCCCAGTCCTCCTTATCTTCCATAAGAGCATCTACCAAATCTAATTGACAGTCCAAACCTGGACAGTCCCAAACCTGACATGTTGCCCTCCTTCAATACGATGACGTCCCCTCCTGATCATGTCACTATATACTCCCAATAAGTATACTGGGTGGTCATCTTTATCCATGTGCATATGCTTCTTTGGTAAAATTTTTTAAAGCAAATACTTAAATTTCTCTACCCCCAACCTCTTTGTCTTCTTATTACTAGTTAATTGGTCTTCTGGCTAATAACTGGGCGGATTTCTGTCATCCCTCTGAATGTAATCTATCTGGAAAATACTTCCTATCTGGCTCCCAAACCACAGCAAGACCCAGGTAGCCACATGGCTTGGGTTTGGGTAGAAAACGTGGACCCATCAATGAGAGCTGGGGAGACCCATCATGACCCGGGGAGGCAGAAAACCACGGCTCTGGACTCAGGCATCCCAGGGTTGGAATCTCCTAGATTCAATGACCTCATTCGTCCTCCTCCTCTCCTCACCTGGTGGCAGCTGAATAATTGACCAAGACACTGCAGGTCTCAGAGATTCAGCAGGAATGCAGATCAGCAAATACATCTTCTTATTTAGTGACTTGGTAAAACTGATGTTCCCTTGCTCAGAAATGGTTCTATTTTACAACGAACTTTTGTTAATTGACTACTATGAACACCCTTGTTAAAATATAAATTGGCGTCAGAAACCTCGTGTACAGTTAGTCCTTGGGACCTCTGCCAAATACATCAGGTAGGTCCACGGAATCTGAAAACCTCACAAGATTCAACCAAATCTGGCGAGCATGGACTGTGCTTAAATAGTAAAGAGTACCAAACACCTGC
>NW_025794410.1:6856-18160 GCF_021613505.1 Equus quagga | reverse complement strand
AATCATTGATTTTAAATTATTGATATAAGAAAAATTTAACAAAACTTAGCAATAATATCTGATTTTTAGTTGTCTTCCCAAAAACACGTCCAAATACTAAATGAAATAGAAGAAAATAAGGAATCATTTTATTTACCCACATGCCTTTTGTTGCTGCTTAAGGGCACTGTCAGTCTTACTAATGTTCTCACTTTATGAGACGCTTGATCACATCGGATTTTTTGAGCAGGTTATGATTCACAAATGTCTCTTTGTTTCTGCTCCATTTCGGTGGGAGGGAAATTTCTTCTTTTCTAGAAACTCTTGATTTATAAATTAAAAATGCATTCTCAAGTAAAAGTCCTGATTTCCCCCCCCCCTTTTTTTTTGTGAGCATTATCAGAGCAGGGCTGATAAGCACAATTTTATCCTAAAAAGGCAAATTGTTTCTTTTATAATACCCAGTTAGGGGACATGCAATGTTCTTCAATAAAAATAGCTAACATATTTATACAGGATTACAACATATTATTAAGTTTTTATGTAGACTATATTTCTCTAAGATATTCATGCTTAAGAAGTGATCTTCATACTCCTGCCTCTACTGATGAAAAACCCAAGACACTAAAATGTCATGAACTCCAAGAGCAGTTACATTTAGAAAATCTGAGAACAGAATCTATGTCTTAAGTTTCAACTGGATACCTTTCCCCAGTTATGAGTGCGTACTTTACACTGGGACCAGTATCATCGTGATTAATAATCCTGTACATGCCATCACATAGCAGGACCAAATTAATTAACCTGTTCCCTGTTAGATTTTTGTGTTTCTGGTTTTGGCTGTCAAAAACTGCGTATTGAAGATACTCGTATCTCTTCTAGCCCAGTCTCTTCTAGCCAGTGTTTACGTATTCACTGACCAGATTATTCTCTCCTATGTGCTCAACTTAGTAATATTAAGAGCTATAATGGAGGAAGGAAGAAATTAAGTCCTATAAAGAAATGACTTGAGCTTCCCGTGTCAGGACTGTAGTTGCATGAGAGATGGAGATCCCATTTGGCCAAGCAGGGAAAGACTGACATTCTCACAGACATGAGTTTTCTAGATACATGTGATAAAGCCAAGCAATGAACGGTCTCTGGAGGCTGAGATCCAATGCTCTGTGAGGTTTTTGGAATTGAATAGCAATATGAATTAGTGATTGTAATATATGGATCATGGTTCTTGGTAAGGAATTTCTGAATGATGAGTACAATGAATATTTTATTATTGACTAGGATGTGCTGAAATTGAATGACCTTGGTATAATTCTGCATCATCATACATCGAGTATTCTCTAAATCAGGAACCGCAAAAATGTTCAGTGAGGGATTGTTAATGGCCATAAAAGAGAATAAAAACATAAGCTGTTTAAGTTATCAGAGATGAAGAACAGAAAAGACCTTAGATATGTTGTCCAACCTAGTGTATAGAAACCTAGTCATCTGGAGATGATTACATCTGTTATAACTGTACGTTTGAGTGCTATGCAGCCATTCAAAATATTTGTTAAAATAAGAAAACTATGTGGCATAGGATTTAACATAAAGAACTTGAGGATTGAAGACATCCCTTAGTTTATCAAACCCTCTTATTTTTCTGTCCCTTGTGACAATGTCTTTCTTTCATTTGGAGTGTTTAGCCCATTTACATTTAATGTAATCATTGATACAGTTAGATTAAGGTCATCCATTTTATTATTTTCTGTCTTTTCCATCTGGCTTTTGTTTCCATATTGCTCTATTTTGTCTTCTTGGGTTAATTAAGTATTTATTTAAAATTCCATGTTAATTTGCTTCTTTGCTATACTTTGTGATCATTTTTAGTGGTCACGGTCTGTATTATAATATATATTCTTAACTATTCAGAATCTACTTAGAGTTAATATTGAACTCTGCTCTTACTCGTCAAGTGTAAGAACCTTGCAATTTATAGCCCCATCTTCTATATTGCAGCTGTCATATATATTACATCTATCTTTATATAAAACTATAATACCATGTTTTTAATAACATCTGTATTGATATAGAACACAGCACATATTTAAAGTATACACTTGGATTCGTTTATTTAAAATTTTGATATAATAGACATATAACATTGAAGGAGATCTGGCCTAAGAACATGAATGTGCTTGCATACAGGACATTTCATGGAGCTGAGTTGCGGCTGAGCTGGCTTGCAAACAGGATGTTCTGCCCATTCCTCTTATGGCCCTTCCGGGGAGAACATTGCCTGCAAACAGGAGTGTTCTCAGATCCTGGAATTCAGCCTAGGGATGGGAAACAAACACAGCATTGTAAGCACGTGAGCGTGCTTGCGTAGAAGCATGTATGATGAGTCACCGCCTTTGGCTAGTTGCCGGCTTTGTCTAGGGGGATATAAATATAAACAGCCCGTGCCAGACGGGGCTTTTTTTCTTCCACTGTCGACACCGGTGTCCGTCTCTTTTTTGGGGCCCCAACTTTCTTCATTTCGTCAGCAACATCACATTATATTAGTTTCAGGTGTACAACATAATGATTCAATATTTGTATATATTGAGAACTGATCACACTAAGTCAACAGTATATTTACCTTTCGCCTGCCTATCCTTTGGATTATTTTCATCATAAGCTCACTTCTGCCTATAATGTACATCATACAATGCATCATTATTATTTTTGCTTTATGCATTTAGTCCTTTTTTAAAGAAATTTTAAATATTCTTTCTTCCACCACTTCCCCTCCAAAATTCTTACACCTGGCAGACACAAACTCAGGAGATCTCTGAGAGCTTTTTATCTATTAATGTAAACCAAGGGGTAAGAGAATTTGATTGGAATACAGCCACACCCATTCGTTTATATATTGTCGATGGCTGCTTTCCAGCTACAACAGCAGAGCTGAGTAACTACAAAAATATTTATTATCTGGCCCTTTATGAAAAAAACTGCTGATCCTCAGTTAACGGCAGTAGAGGAATTCCTGAATGAATGTCACTCAGGGGGATGCACTGCGGTGGTGCTCGAGGCTCTCTGCCTTGGGCTTCTTCCCTCCCCCTTGGCTTTCACTCACCAAGTGGACACAAAGTAGAGAGCAGCTTTGGTCTTCCTAAATATACGTTAGTGACAAGGTAGCTGGCATATTTAGGGGATTAAGAATTCCTTAATAACCAGACACCGAATAGCCAGACAGCTGAGGAGGACCGTGCAATAAAACCGCATATAACAATGAATAAAACCGCACATAACACTTGAGGCAGAATATAACATGCTTGGCCATGGCATATTATTCTCTTGAAAAACTGCTCAGTTTTTCTTGTGAATATTTTATTCATAAGTTTTGTACAAATATTCAAAATTGGTATTAATATTGATTTCATACATTAATACTCAAAATTAAGAATTTAATAGTCTTAAATTTTTGTTATCGCCATTACATGTCCATTAAAAGTTAGAGGTGCAGGCCTGGTGGTTAAGCTTGCATGCTCCACTTTTGTGGCCCAGAATTCACAGGTTCAGATCCTGGGTATGGACCTATACACTGCTCATCACAGCATGCTGTGGTGAGCATCCCACATACAAAATAGAGGAAGATTGGCACAGGTATTCACTCAGCAACAAACTTCCTCAAGCAGAAAGAGGAAGATTGGCAACAGATGATAGCTCAGGGCCAATCTTCTTCACCAAAAAATAAAAAAAAAATCTACGTTCAACTTGATTGCAAACCCATATGGCTCTGTTTTTTCATTTCATTTCCTTTCTTGCGATTTTAATATTAGAGTGTTAACCACTTTCCCAAATTCATCTGACAGACTAGTGTTTCCATTTCTACTTTGTTTGAAGCCAACAGATTACCTGGGTACCTGCCCCAGCCCAATTCCTTTGAGCACTTCTCATCCTGGTAGTACCGCTGGGTCCCACATAAAAGGAGCATCTCTAAATGAGCCCCTCAGTGAAAATCAGGTATCATGTGTTCTTGGCCAATAGTATGCTGGAGCTCAGGGCCATTCTACGAGAGTATAAAATGCCATGTGGCTACTTAGCCGTGTTTCGATACTTACCAGCAAACTTAACAATAGTGCAGATTCTTTAATGTGTGAAGGTTTTAAAGCAGGGTAAGAAATATCCACTAATGGTTTTATTTGTTTAATGTATCATGCCTAAAGTTATAATTTGTCAAATAATTGTCATTTCATTAAACTATCAACATCCCTCTAGATTTGCACTGTCAGATACAATAGCCACTAGCTACTTGTGGCTATTTAAATTTAATTGATTAAAATTAAATAAAATTAAAAATTGAATCCTTCACGGGTACTAGCCATAACAAAGTGTTCACTAGCCATGTGTATCGGACTTTACAGATAAAGAAGTTTTCTATCATCATAAAACTTTCTATCACATAGGAATATTCTGAATACCTACATTTTACATAAATAAAGAGAATTTTATGGATTTAACTAATTAAATACTGCCACACATTTAATCATTTGCAAAATTAATTGAGTACTGTAAAGCATATGGTTAAAATCATAAATCTTTGTCAGATATTTGAAAGCATCTTAATTCTTGTCTAGTAGAAACAATATGCAAAAATATTGTTTAAAAATAGTAAGTTGGAAAAATGTTGACTTACATTTTGTTATTACCATTTTTATGTTTATACTTACTCATATTCTCATTTCTTACCGTATTTCCCCTGTGATTATGATAACTGGACGATTTTAGATAATTCCTGCAGTTTCCATGTTTTTGCCTGACACACACACACAAAGTGTAATCACAAAAAGTGAATGTTTTGGATCTAGCTTATCAACCAAATATTTCTCAGTCAGGGCCTAGGTGTTGGTGACCTTGCGATGGAGGCCCCTAAATATCTTTCCTTTATTTCCTTCTTACAAATACGTGATTGAGATGGGTTAAGTTATAGTTTCAGACCCTTCCTCCCCTATGATGGAGTAACAAGGATAGCAGGCACTCTTTCACCTCAAACAACTTAAAAATATAAAAATATGTGTGAAATGACAGTGTTCAGACATTAGTCAACTGCTCAAGACTAAGATCCCTGACTGCATAAACAGTCAAGGTGAACCCTATTATTTCTCCAAACGTAATGAACCAATAGCCACAGTGGAAAAACTCCATAATATATGGAATATTGGGTAAAGTACGCAAAAGGAGACTGGCTTAATAGAGAGGAAAAATTAGACCTATGACATAAAAAAGCCCTTAACTTTTTAAAAGCTATTCTGGTCTTGCCTAACAAAGCTTCAAAATGCACCTTGAAAGGATCAAACACTTTCCAAGTTATACCACCTGCAAAGAAGCAGGAAAATGTGATACACAATCAGGAGAAAAATCAATATTCAAAACTGACTCAGATATAGAATTAGTAGACAGGTTATTAAAATAGTTATACCTATGTTTCATATGGTGACAAAGGTAGAGCAAAATATGAGCATGTTAAGAGAGTCATGGGAGATTTTTAAAAACCCAAATTAAACATATGGAAATGAAAACTACAATGCCTGAAATGTAAACTACATTGGGGAAATTAACAACTGATTAGGTACTGCAGAGGAAAGATTATTGAGGTTGAAGGTATACTAATCAAAAAGAAACAGAATGAAAAGACTGTAAACTTATCAGTGAGCTGTGAGACAACTTTAAGTGAACTAATATTGTCATTAAAGCTCCCAAAGAATGAAGAGGAGGGGACTGAAAAATTATTTGAAGAATATGGTAAACAATTTTCCAAAATTGATGAAAATTATAGACCTAAAATTAAAACTCAGTGAACTGTAATCATAGGAATGTAGAAATATAAACCAAGGCTGATCATAACCCATGATTTTGAAACAGTGATGAAGTAAAGAGGAAGTCAGCAGAGAAAGGAGACTCATTATATAAAGAACAAAAACAAGAATAAAATCAGATTTCTATTTGGAAACAAGAAGGTAGAAGGCAATTGAGCAAACTCCTTCTGCAGTGCTGAAAAGAAAAATATTTCCTTGAATTCTATGTAAAGTAAAATATTTTCGTAAAAAAGTAAAAATTAGTGTATGTCCAATTTTCTCACAGACATAAGAAATGAAAGAATTGATTTAACAGCATACCTGCACTATAAAAATGTTAAAGTCCCCCAGACAGATAGAAAATAAAATCAGATGAAAACTTAGATCTACACAAGACATGATAAAAATGTGTGTAAGTATATTTCTTTCTTATTTTTTAAATTAGTAAAAAGATAACTGAGTGGGACCCTCAGAATGGTGTAATGAGGAGCTTGGCAATTTTCCCCACAAAGCAACGATGAAACTGAATAACGTTATTAAAACAATTACTTTCACTCTGTGGAAATTGAGCAAACACATAAATGAATCAAGAAGCATTTATTCAAGCAAAACTACTGAACTCCAGGAAGGGACAATGGGAGTGTCCAGAGTTTTAGCCTAGGGATGCTCCCATCTGCCTCTGGCTTTGTTTTACCAGAGTTGAACAAGCTCTGAAAACCAGCAGCATTGAGCTCTGGGAGACTGACATGAGTTGGAATGGAGTCTGGAAAAACCCCATGCCTGGAGGTGTTGTGCAAAAGGAATGTGAACCTCAGTGCAAACAACTGGGGATGGATAGCCAACACAGACGGTCTGAGGGTGCAATATCATGAGACTAACCAGAGGTTAAGACAATTCTGGAAATGAGAAAGCCAGAGAAGTTCTTAATAAGATTTGACATATTCGTGGTGGTCTGGAAGGTTGGTTTATGCATAAAGTTGTGAGAACCCTAGCCATCTGTTCATCTCTGGCTGAATATGAGGCCTTGAGTATGCAAAGAGGTGACAGGAGAAGGCCCTGCAGAAAGTAAAAAGCCAAGGATTTGTTTGTTTTATTTTATTGAGGTCATAATAATTTATATCATTGTGAAATGTCAGTTGTACATTATTGTTTGTCAGTCACTATATAAATGTGCCCCTTCATCCCTTGTCCCTACCCCCCAACACCCTTTGCCTCTGGTAACACTAAACTGTTCTCTTTGTGTGTTAGTTTATCTTCCACTTATGAGTGAAATCATATGGTGTTTGTCTTTTTCTGTCTGGTAAAAGCCAGGGATTTTAATGTGTTTCCCAACCAACACTCAGAGCCATTGCCAAGGGGTAGAAGGCTCACCTAATCAAGGGGCTTATGGACAACATCTGAGCATTCATTGGCTGACCACTAAGCTATGCTGACCCAGAAGTGACGCTGTGAAGCCAGGCTTAAAGGAAAAAAAGAATTTAAAAAATAACAATAAAGTGGTTGGAGACATCAGCATCTCCACGTTGCAAAGGAGACAGATTACAGAATTAGCCAAGTCAGTACACAAAAAACAATATCAGTTCCTGGGGGAGTAGTAGATCTAAATCCAGAGTTGGTGCAATATATTATCTAACATGTCCAGTTGTCAACAATAAAAAATGGGAACTGCAAAGAAATGGGAAAGTGTGAACCATCCATGGGGAAAAGTCAACAGAAACTGTTTCTGGGGGAGGTGAAGATAGTGGACTCAGGAAAAAAATACTTAAAAGGAGCTACTACAAATATATTCAAAGATCGAAATGAAACCATATTTGATGAACTAAAATAATGTGTACAATGGCTCATCAAATAGAGAATCAATAAAGAGAGATTACTTTTTAAAAACATAATAGAAATTCAAGATATAAAGTGTTGAATATCTCAAATGAAAAGTTCCAAAGAGAAGCTCAACAGCAAATTGAGTTGTCAGAAGGAAGATTTTGTGAACCTGCTGATAGGTCAATGGAGATTATCCAGTCTGAAGAAACAAAGATAAAAGGAATAAAAATTAACAGAATGTCACAACCTGCTGGGAAAACAATCAAGCATAGCAAGCATACACATGACAGAAGTTCCGGGAGTATAATAGTTACTTTGAAGGAGAGTAGAGAAAAGGACAGAAGAGTTCTTTGAAGAAATAATGGCCCCACATTTCCCCAAATGAGGAAAAACCAATCTACAAATCCAAGAAGGTCAACAAACTTCAAGTAGGATAAACAAAAGGAAATTCACATATAAACACATCATAGTCAAGCTACTGAATGCCAAAGACAAGTAGAAAATCTTGCAAGAAGCAAGAGAAAGAGGACTCATTATGTACAAGGGAACCACAAGCAATTGACAGCTGACTTCTCTTCAGAAACAATGCAGGCCAGATGACATTGAAAATGCATTTTTCTCTTTCTTTCAACTGATTGTAAAGATGATTGCACAAAACGATGAAAAAACTGTAATATTGGACCTATATAAATATGTAATATATGAAAATTGCACAAAGACAGGGAAGAATGGAGCTATATCGAAACAGTTTCTAAACCTTACTGGAAGTAAATATTAATCTGAAGAGTATTATGTTAAGATGTATATTGTCTTCCCTTGAGTAACTACTAAGAAAATAATTCAGGCTATTAAGAGAACCAGTAAAATGTTTCTCTAGAAAAAAATATATGAAAAAGCAGTAAAAAAGGCATAAAAACACATAAGACATAGGAAACAGCAAAATGGGAGATAAAAAGTTAACAATATCAATAATTGAATTAAATTTGAAATGTATGAAGTACTCCAATTGAAAGCTGAGATGGTTGGGGCCAGCTCTGTGGCACAGTGGTTAAGTTCACGTGCTCTGCTTCGGTCACCCAAGGTTTGCAGGTTCTGATCTCAGGTGGGAGCTATCAGCTCTCATCAGGCCACACTGCAGCAGCATTCCCACTAAAGCAGAGCAAGATTGGCACAGATGTTAGCTCAGCAACAATCTTCTTCAAGCAAAAAGAGGAAGATTGGCAACAGATGTTAGCTCAGGGCCAATCGTCCTCAGGGTAAAAAAAAAAAAGCAAAGATTGTCAGTCTCAAAACAAAACAATATACAACTGTATGCTGTTTACAAGAGACAAACTTTAAGTTCAAATAGACAAATAGGCTCAAAGTAAATCATGGTAAAGTACACCATGCAAATAGTAACAAAATAGCTGGAGTGGCTATATCAATATCAGGCAAAATACTGTTTGATGCAAAAAATGTCACTAGAGACAAAAAGGAATATTTTATAAGGAGGAAAAGGGAAACTTACATAAATATTTAACAATTATAGACATAAACATATTTGACAGCTGAGCAACAAAATATATGAAGCAAGTCTGGCAGAATTAAAGAAGATATAAACAAATTGTCAACAATAGCTGGGGTCTTTAATATGCCATTCTCAGTCTGGGTCCAATGAAGGAAGAGAAACCTCACAGTAATTTGAACAGGAAACTGTTAATATAAATGACTAACTATTAATTAATACTTACATAAGGGGATTAGAATAATGAGAGATTAGCAAGTAAGTAAACAGTACGCTACAGAGTATAAGACTACAGATATAAGGAACACTAAACAGGGCTGAGATTGAGAGCCCATGGGAGATGCACTTGACAGGACTGAGATCCAGACCTTGTGGGAGAGGGCAAGGCCTTTACTTACTGAAAGGACTCTGCGAGTAAGCCATGGTAATGGATCTTCAAGAAGCCCACCTCCTAGTGTGCTGCGTAAAGCTGTCCGTGGGGCATCTCACCAGAGATACTTAAGTGCGAACCTGTGCAATGGAGGACACACATGGAAACTGCTGATTACTGTGAGCTGCTGGCACCAGGCACTGGAGATGCTCTGAGTGACACAGGAGCCAAGGGGATACTCTGCCATAAAATAACCCAAGGATGAGTGTGTGATTAAAGAGCACAGATGTATTTACAGAGCAGCCAGAATGAATGAAACTATAGCTGAGTCAATAATTTTTTAACTGTCACACAGCATTCCCAATAATGGAGAGAAAAACTAGATTAAAAAATGAATATGAACAATCTTATCTGCCAATTTGATTGACATCACATGTGTAGAATAGAGGCAGAGACCATATGCTAGGCTATAAAATGACTCAATATATTTAAAAGAACTGAAATAATGTAAAGTTCTCCTATCACAACATAATTGAATTAAAAAGCAACAGAAAGAAATGTGGGAAAAATCTCAAACTTTGGAAATTAAACTACATGCTTCTAAACCGCCCATATGTCAAAGAAGAAATCACAATGGAAACTAAAAATAATTTGAATGAATGAAACAAAAACAATATCTCACAACTGATAAGAAGTAAACGAGGATGCAGAGGAAAATTTATAGCTTTAACACCTATATTAGAAAAAATTATTTTAAATAAATACCTAATTGTTCTAATTGAAGGTAGAAAAGAGGAGCAAACAAAACCAAAAGCAAGCAGAAGGAAGGAAATGATCAAGAATAGAGCAGAGATGGAAGTCTATTAGAAATAATAAAAAATTACAGCAAAGATACAGGGTACAAAACCAACTTACAAAGATCAGTTGCATTTCTATACTCTAATAATGAACTAAGAGAATTCAAGAATACAATCCCATTTACAATTGCAACAAAAAGAATAAAATATCTAGCAGTAAATTTAATCAAGGAGGTAAAAGACCTATACAATGAAAACTATAAGACATTACTGGAAGAAATTGATGATGACATAAAGAAATGGAAAGATATTCCATGAACTTGGATTGGAAGGATAAACATAGTTAGAATGTCCATACTACCTAAAGTGAGCTACAGATTCAATGCAATCCCAATCAGAATCCCAATGACATTCTTCACGGAAATAGAACAAAGAATCCTAAAATTCATATGGGGGAACAAAAGAACCCAAGTAGCTAAAGCAATTCTGAGGAAAAAAAAAAAAAAACAAAGCTGGAGGCATCACAATCCCTGACTTCAAAATATACTACAAAGATATAGTAATCAAAACAGCATGGTACTGGTAAGAAAACAGGCACACAGATCAGTGGAACAGAAGAGAAAGCCCAGAAATAAAACCACACATCTACAGACAGCTAATCTTTGACAAGGGGGCTAAGAACATACAATGTAGAAAGGAAAGACTCTTCAATAAATGACATTGGGAAAACTGGACAACCATATGCAAAAGAATGAAAGTAGACCATTATCTTTCACCATAAACAAAAATTAACTCAAAATGGATCAACTACTTGAAGGTAAGACATGAAACTATAAAACTGTTAGAACAAAATATAGGCAGTAGACTCTTTGACATGGGTCTTACAAAGATCTTTTTGAATACCATGTCTCTTCAGGCAAGGGAAAAAAAGAAATAACTGGGACTTCATCAGACTAAAGAGCTTCTGCAAGGAAAAGGGAACAAGGATCAAAATGAAAAGACAACCAGGGCTGGCCC